>NC_091314.1:28741088-28761088 GCF_038502225.1 Cherax quadricarinatus
TAGTAGGGAAGCCAGGGAGTCATGGAGAGGATCCATGACTGGTAGAGCCAGGGAGTCAGGGAGAGGATCCACCACTGGTACGGGAGCCAGGGAGTCAGGGAGAGGATCCAACACTAGTAGGGAAGCCAGGGAGTCATAGAGAGGATCCATCACTGGTAGGGGAGCCAGGGAATCAGGGAGAGGATCCACCACTACTAGGGAAGCCAGGGAGTCAGAGAGAGGATCCACCACTGGTATGGGAGCCAGGAAGTCAAAGAAAGGATCCAACACTAGTAGGGAAGCCAGGGAGTCATGAAGACGATCCATGACTGGTAGAAGAGCCAGGAAGTCAGGGAGAGGATCCACCACTGGTAGGGTAGTCAAGGAGACATAGAGAAGATCCACCACTGGTAGGGGAGCCAGGGAGAGGATCCAACACTGGTAGCGAAGACAGCAAGAGAACCCATTATTGGTAGGGGAGCCAGGGAGTCAGGGAGAGGATCCAACACTGGTAGCGAAGACAGGGAAAAGATCCATCATTGGTAGGGGAGGCAGGGACTCAGGGACAGAATCCATCACCGGTAGGGGAGTCAGGGAGAGAATCCACCACTGGTAGGAGAGCCAGGAAGTCAATGAGAGGATCCACCACTGGTAGGGGGTCGAGGAAGTCAGGAAGAGGATCCACCACTGGTAGTGGAGCCAAGGAGTCAGGGAGAGGATCCACCACTGGTATGGAAGCCACGGAGTCAGGGAGAGGATCCATCACTGGTAGGAGAGCCAGGAAGTCAATGAGAGGATCCACCACTGGTAGGGGAGCGAGGAAGTCAGGAAGAGGATCCACCACTGGTAGTGGAGCCAAGGAGTCAGGGAGAGGATCCATCACTGGTAGGGGAGCCAGGAAGTCAGGAAGAGGATCCACCACTGGTAGGGGGCCAGAAAGTCAGGAAGAGGATCCACCACTTGTAGGGGAGCAAGGGAGTCAGGGAGAGGATCCACCACTGGTAGGGGAGCCAGGGAGTCAGGGAGAGAATCCATCACTGGTAGAGAAGCCAGGAAGTCAGGAAGAGGTTCCACCACTGGAAGGGGAGCAAGGGAGTAAGGGAGAGGATCCACCACTGGTAGGGGAGCCAGGAAGTTAGGAAGACGATCCACCACTGGTAGGGGAGCAAGGGAGTCAGAAAGACGATCCACCACTGGTAGGGGAGCAAGGGAGTCAGGAAGAGGATCCACCACTGGTAGGGGAGCCAGGAAGTGAGGAAGAGGATCCACCACTAGTAGGGGAGCAAGGGAGTCAGGGAGAGGATCCACCACTGGAAGGGGAGCCAGGGAGTCAGGGAGAGAATCCATCACTGGTAGGGAAACCAGGAAGTCAGGAAGAGGTTCCACCACTGGAAGGGGAGCAAGGGAGTCAGGGAGAGGATCCACCACTGGTAGGGGAGCCAGGAAGTCAGGAAGACGATCCACCACTGGTAGGAGACCAAGGGAGCCAGGGAGAGGATCCACCACTGGTAGAGGAGCCAGGAAGTCAGGAAGAGGATCCACCACTGGAAGGGGAGCCAGGAAGTCAGGAAGACGATCCACCACTGGTAGGAGACCAAGGGAGCCAGGGAGAGGATCCACCACTGGTAGGGGAGCCAGGAAGTCAGGAAGAGGATCCACCACTGGTAGGGGAGCCAGGAAGTCAGGGAGAGGATCCACCGCTGGTAGGAGAGAGAGGGAAGTCAAGGACAGGATCCATTACTGGTAGGAGAGCCAGGGAGTCAGGGAGAGGATCCATCACTGGTAGGGGAGCCAGGGAGTCAGGGAGAGGATCCAACACTGGTAAGGGAGCCAGAGAGTCAAGGAGGGGATCCAACACTAGTAGGGAAGCAAGGGAGTCATGGAGACAATCCATCACTGGTGGGGAGTCAGGGAGAGGATCCAACACTTGTATGGAATCCAGAGAGTCATGGAGAGGATCCATAACTGGTAGGGGAGCCAGGGGGTCAGGAAGAGGATCCACCACTACTAGGGAAGCCAGGAACTCAGGGAGAGGATCCACCACTGGTAGGGGAGCCAGGGATTAAAAAAAAGGATCCAACACTAGTAGGGAAGCCAGGGAGTCATGGAGAGGATCCATGACTGGTAGAGGAGCCAGGGAGTCAGGGAGAGGATCAAACACTAGGAGGGAAGCCAGGGAGTCGCAGAGAGGATCCATCACTGGCGGAGGAGCCAGGGAATCAGGGAGAGGATCCGCCACTACTAGGGAAGCCAGGGAGTCAGAGAGGGGATCCACCACTGTTATGTTAGCCAGGGAGTCAAAGAAAGGATCCAACACTAGTAGGGAAGCCAGGGAGTCATGGAGACGATCCATGACTGGTAGAGAAGCCAGGGAGTCAGGGAGAGGATCCACCACTGGTAGGGTAGTCAGGGAGTCATAGAGAGGATCCACCACTGGTAGGGGAGTCAGGGAGAGGATCCAACACTGGTAGCGAAGACAGCAAGAGAACCTATTATTGGTAGGGGAGCCAGGGAGTCAGGGAGAGGATCCAACACTGGTAGCGAAGACAGGGAAAGGATCCATCATTGGTAGGGGAGGCAGGGACTCAGGGAGAGAATCCATCACCGGTAGGGGAGTCAGGGAGAGGATCCACCACTGGTAGGAGAGCCAGGAAGTCAGGGAGAGGATCCACCACTGGTAGGGGACCGAGGAAGCCAAGAAGAGGATCCACCACTGGTAGTGGAGCCAGGGAGTCAGGGAGAGGATCCACCACTGGTATGAAAGCCAGGGAGTCAGGGAGAGGATCCATCACTGGTAGCGTGCCAGGAAGTCAGGAAGAGGATCCACCACTTGTAGGGGAGCAACGGAGTCAGGGAGAGGATCCACCACTGGTAGGGTAGCCAGGAAGTGAGGAAGAGGATCCACCACTAGTAGGGGAGCCAGGAAGTCAGGAAGAGGATCAACCACTTGTAGGGGAGCAAGGGAGTCAGGGAGAGGATCCACCACTGGTAGGGGAGCCAGGAAGTCAGGAAGAGGATCCACCACTGGAAGGGGAGCCAGGAAGTCAGGAAGACGATCCACCACTGGTAGGAGACCAAGGAAGCCAGGGAGAGGATCCACCACTGGTAGAGGAGCCAGGGAGTCAGGAAGAGGATCCACCACTGGAAGGGGAGTAAGGGAGTCAGGGAGAGGATCCACCACTGGTAGGGGAGCCAGGACGTCAGGAAGAGGTTCCACCACTGGAAGGGGAGCCAGGAAGTCAGGAAGACGATCCACCACTGGTAGGAGACCAAGGGAGCCAGGGAGAGGATCCACCACTGGTAGAGGAGCCAGGAAGTCAGGAAGAGGATCCACCACTGGTAGGGGAGCCAGGGATTCAAAAAAAGGATCCAACACTAGTAGGGAAGCCAGGGAGTCATGGAGAGGATCCATGACTGGTAGAGGAGCCAGGGAGTCAGGGAGAGGATCCACCACTGGTACGGGAGCCATGGAGTCAGGGAGAGGATCCAACACTAGGAGGGAAGCCAGGAAGTCATAGAGAGGATCCATCACTGGTAGGGGAGCCAGGGAATCAGGGAGAGGATCCGCCACTACTAGGGAAGCCAGGGAGTCAGAGAGGGGATCCACCACTGGTATGGGAGCCAGGGAGTGAAAGAAAGGATCCAACACTAGTAGGGAAGCCAGGGAGTCATGCAGACGATCCATGACTGGTAGAGAAGCCAGGGAGTCAGGGAGAGGATCCACCACTGGTAGGGTAGTCAGGGAGTCATAGAGAGGATCCACCACTGGTAGGGGAGTCAGGGAGAGGATCCAACACTGGTAGCGAAGACAGCAAGAGAACCCATTATTGGTAGGGGAGCCAGGGAGTCAGGGAGAGGATCCAACACTGGTAGCGAAGACAGGGAAAAGATCCATCATTGGTAGGGGAGGCAGGGACTCAGGGAGAGAATCCATCACCGGTAGGGGAGTCAGGGAGGGGATCCACCAAAGAGCAAAGTCAGGGATCCACCACTGGTAGGGGACCGAGCCAGGAAGAGGATCCACCACTGGAGAGTCAGGGATCCACCACTGGTAGAGGAAGCCAGGAAGTCAGGAAGAGGATCCACCACTGGTAGGGGAGCAAGGGAGTGGAGAGGATCAGGAAGGGGAGAGAATCCATCACTGGTAGGGGAGCCAGGAAGTCAGGAAGACGATCCACCACTGGTAGGGGAGCAAGGGAGTCAGGGAGAGGATCCACCACTGGTAGGGGAGCCAGGAAGTGAGGAAGAGGATCCACCACTAGTAGGGGAGCCAGGAAGTCAGGAAGAGGATCAACCACTTGTAGGGGAGCAAGGGAGTCAAGGAGAGAATCCATCACTGGTAGGGGAGCCAGGAAGTCAGGAAGAGGATCCACCACTGGAAGGGGTGCCAGGAAGTCAGGAAGACGATCCACCACTGGTAGGGGAGCAAGGGAGTCAGGGAGAGGATCCACCACTGGTAGCGAAGACAGGACAAGGATCAACCACTATTGTAGGGGAGCCAGGGAGTCAGGGAGAGGATCCAACACTGGTAGGGGAGCAGGGAGTCAGGGAAAGGATCCACATTGGAAGGGGAGCCAGGAAGTCAGGAAGAGAATCCACCACTTGTAGGGGAGCAAGGGAGTCAGGGAGAGGATCCACCACTGGTAGGAGAGCCAGGCAGTCAGGGAGAGGATCCACCACTGGTAGGGGACCGAGGAAGCCAAGAAGAGGATCCACCACTGGTAGTGGAGTCAGGGAGAGGATCCACCACTGGTATGGAAGCCAGGAAGTCAGGAAGAGGATCCACCACTTGTAGGGGAGCAAGGGAGTCAAGGAGAGGATCCACCATTGGAAGGGGAGCCAGGGAGAGAATCCATCACTGGTAGGGGAGCCAGGAAGTCAGGAAGAGGATCCACCACTGGAAGGGGTGCCAGGAAGTCAGGAAGACGATCCACCACTGGTAGGGGAGCAAGGGAGTCAGGGAGAGGATCCACCACTGGTAGGGGAGCCAGGAAGTCAGGAAGAGGATCCATCACTGGTAGGGGAGCAAGGGAGTCATGGAGAGGATCCACCACTGGTAGGGGAGCAAGGGAGTCAGGGAGAGGATCCACCACTGGTAGGGGAGCCAGGAAGTCAGGAAGAGGATCCACCACTGGAAGGGGAGTCAGGAAGTCAGGAAGACGATCCACCACTGGTAGGAGAAAAAGGGAGCCAGGGAGAGGATCCACCACTGGTAGGGGAGCCAGGAAGTCAGGAAGAGGATCCACCACTGTTAGGGGAGCCAGGAAGTCAGAGAGAGGATCCACCGCTGGAAGGAGAGAGAGGGAAGACAAGGACAGGATCCATTACTGGTAGGGGAGCCAGGGAGTCAGGGAGAGGATCCATCACTGGTAGGGGAGCCAGGAAGTCAGGGAGAGGATCCATCACTGGTAGGGGAGCCAGGGAGTCAGGGAGAGGATCCATCACTGGTAGGGGAGCCAGGGAGTCAGGGAGAGGATCCATCACTGGTAGGGGAGCCAGGAAGTCAGGGAGAGAATTCCAGCAATTACACCTCAGCTGTGGCTAATGAGAACCTTAATTACACCTGATTATTCACCTGACAGCGCAGCTGGTAAACATCGTCCTCACCTGCAGTGGTTATACTCTCCTTCGACAAGTACAGGTGTATGCTGGAGTATGTTGCTCCAGTTCCACTCTCCTGTTGTTGTACCTTGGAGATAGGTCATGCTGTAATTTTTAACTGTTGTCTGAGAATGTTATTGTCACTTAATATTATTGCACGAAAGTCTCCATTTATAGCTAAAATAGAGATTTTCAGCGTTAAATTATTATCTGTCAATATATAAAATATACCATGGTATTATTATTACTATTGTTATTATTATCGATATCGATTATTTTAGTTATTATTGTTAGGTAGGATTTCTCACATGCATATAGAACAAACAAAATGTCAGGAAACCATCAGGTAAATTGTTCACTTGTTTAAGTCTAGCTTACTGAGGTTTGTGTCACGTGATCCAACCTGATGACAGGGCAACACTGGCAGTGAAGCAGTCTGCTCCCTGATCTAGCCCTGACTACCAGACTGGCAGTGAAGCAGTCTGCTCCCTGATCTAGCCCTGACTACCAGACTGGCAGTGAAGCAGTCTGCTCCCTGATCTAGCCCTGACTACCAGACTGGCAGTGAAGCAGTCTGCTCCCTGATCTAGCCCTGACTACCAGACTGGCAGTGAAGCAGTCTGCTCCCTGATCTAGCCCTGACTACCAGACTGGCAGTGAAGCAGTCTGCTCCCTGATCTAACCCTGACTACCAGACTGGCAGTGAAGCAGTCTGCTCCCTGATCTAGCCCTGACTACCAGACTGGCAGTGAAGCAGTCTGCTCCTTGATCTAGCCCTGACTACCAGACTGGCAGTGAAGCAGTCTGCTCCCTGATCTAGCCCTGACTACCAGACTGGCAGTGAAGCAGTCTGCTCCCTGATCTAGCCCTGACTACCAGACTGGCAGTGAAGCAGTCTGCTCCCTGATCTAGCCCTGACTACCAGACTGGCAGTGAAGCAGTCTGCTCCCTGATCTAGCCCTGACTACCAGACTGGCAGTGAAGCAGTCTACTCCCTGATCTAGCCCTGACTACCAGACTGGCAGTGAAGCAGTCTGCTCCCTGATCTAGCCCTGACTACCAGACTGGCAGTGAAGCAGTCTGCTCCTTGATCTAGCCCTGACTACCAGACTGGCAGTGAAGCGGTCTACTCCCTGATCTAGCCCTGACTACCAGACTGGCAGTGAAGCGGTCTACTCCCTGATCTAGCCCTGACTACCAGACTGGCAGTGAAGCAGTCTGCTCCCTGATCTAGCCCTGACTACCAGACTGGCAGTGAAGCAGTCTACTCCCTGATCTAGCCCTGGCTACCAGACTGGCAGTGAAGCAGTCTGCTCCTTGATCTAGCCCTGACTACCAGACTGGCAGTGAAGCAGTCTGCTCCCTGATCTAGCCCTGACTACCAGACTGGCAGTGAAGCAGTCTGCTCCCTGATCTAGCCCTGACTACCAGACTGGCAGTGAAGCAGTCTACTCCCTGATCTAGCCCTGACTACCAGACTGGCAGTGAAGCAGTCTGCTCCCTGATCTAGCCCTGACTACCAGACTGGCAGTGAAGCAGTCTGCTCCTTGATCTAGCCCTGACTACCAGACTGGCAGTGAAGCAGTCTACTCCCTGATCTAGCCCTGACTACCAGACTGGCAGTGAAGCAGTCTACTCCCTGATCTAGCCCTGACTACCAGACTGGCAGTGAAGCAGTCTGCTCCCTGATCTAGCCCTGACTACCAGACTGGCAGTGAAGCAGTCTACTCCCTGATCTAGCCCTGGCTACCAGACTGGCAGTGAAGCAGTCTGCTCCTTGATCTAGCCCTGACTACCAGACTGGCAGTGAAGCAGTCTGCTCCCTGATCTAGCCCTGACTACCAGACTGGCAGTGAAGCAGTCTGCTCCCTGATCTAGCCCTGACTACCAGACTGGCAGTGAAGCAGTCTGCTCCCTGATCTAGCCCTGACTACCAGACTGGCAGTGAAGCAGTCTGCTCCCTGATCTAGCCCTGACTACCAGACTGGCAGTGAAGCAGTCTGCTCCCTGATCTAGCCCTGACTACCAGACTGGCAGTGAAGCAGTCTGCTCCCTGATCTAGCCCTGACTACCAGACTGGCAGTGAAGCAGTCTGCTCCCTGATCTAGCCCTGACTACCAGACTGGCAGTGAAGCAGTCTGCTCCCTGATCTAGCCCTGACTACCAGACTGGCAGTGAAGCAGTCTGCTCCCTGATCTAGCCCTGACTACCAGACTGGCAGTGAAGCAGTCTGCTCCCTGATCTAGCCCTGACTACCAGACTGACAGTGAAGCAGTCTGCTCCCTGATCTAGCCCTGACTACTGATCATATATTTGTTCTCCCTTAGATTCACTCATTTTGAATTTTCTTGAGAATTAGACTTAAGAGTTGACTCATAATTCATTAAGTACTGTTCCAAAGACTGATTTATTTATATTCTTGGACGTTCGAGCAATCTTTAGAAATATGTCTTTCAGACATATTCTGGCTGTCTGTCTTCCTCATGACAAGATTCAGAGGTGTTGTTAAATTTTGTACATTTATGCAGTTGGCTTTAAGACAGTCTTGTTGAGGTGAAGACTTCGATGTTTGTGAAGACTTAAACTGTAAAGTGTTAAAGACTGGTCTTCATTGTTAATGTGATATTTCCATGTGACTCAACTTTATATGTATATCTTTTGTAAATTCATAAAACTATTGTACATACAATATTAAGCTATAATATTATGTACGAAGATAAGACAAAGTATTGTATTCAAATACTTTAAAATTAAACCTACGTAGATCTTGTCACAGCCTCCACAGGGTATAGTGTAAACTCCTGCATTGACTGGTTCGTGGTGCTTGGGTTTTGTCCTGGTTAGATCCTTTATTGAAGTGCTAGAAGCGATGGCGACTCTGGTATTAGCTTGTGAAAGTACTTTTGAGACGTTCAGTTCAACCTGGCTGTTGGGAAGAATTATAACTTTGTTGGGAGCGGTGTTGATGCGTGGAGAATTGATGATCTGAAGAGCTCTTTTCTTGCAGTCTTTGATGAAAAAAGAAGGAAATTGTAACTCAGTGAATGTTTGGTGAATGTAAGTACATTCCTCGTCAAGAAAAGAGCTCTTCAGATCATCAATTCTCCACGCATCAACACCGCTCCCAACAAAGTTATAATTCTTCCCAACAGCCAGGTTGCACTAAACGTCTCAAAAGTACTTTCACAAGCTAACACCAGAGTCGCCATCGCTTCTACCACTTCAATAAAGGTTCTAACCAGGACAAAACCCAAGCACCACGAACCAGTCAATGCAGGAGTATACACTATACCCTGTGGAGGCTGTGACAAGATCTACGTAGGTGAAACAGCAAGAAACCTCGACACCCGCCTCAATGAACTCATTTACGCATGTAGGAACGACAACTTAAACAACGCCTGTGTACAACACTGAAATTCCACCAATCATCTCATGAAATTCAGAGACGCCCAATTAGTGATCAAAGAAACTAATTTCCGCAGACGCAAGTGCCTTGAATCAGCACTGATCGCTGTTTCGAATACAATTAAACAAAACAACGGCAGCTTCACCATCTCCGAAGTCTTAGCAAGAATCCTCCTGAAAACAGTAAACCCTGCCATCACATAGTCTCTCCTGTTATACTACACAAAGCACAGAGAGTGAACACTGAAACAACCTGCCTCATTCCAGTTTATATTTGTCCAACCTATTTTTATGTTACCCAAGTAATAGCTTTTATATCCTTTTACTCATGTACGAATTAATTGCTCTTCCATATTGTATTATTTTTGTTACTACTACTACTACTACCACCACTAGTGAACATCGAAATGGTACCTCACTAGTATTGCACCTCACTCAGAGCCTTTATATACCCTCTGTGTCCATGTATTGTTTGTAATGGCTTGATAAAGCTCCTGGAGAGCGAAACGTTGCCACAATAAATGTCACATTAGTTGCACTTGTGTCCTTTTACTTTACATATTGTCGGTAATTCTACCAACTTTATTATAACAGAGACTGCAGACGGCGGGCATTAAACATTCTCAACACACCCAGAGAAGACTGCCCAGAAGAGATACATAGTCCTCACCACCAACTCCATTGCCAAACATGTTTCCAACATCTTTTCCAATACATCATTCCAAGTATCTACCTCCACAACCACGACCATCAAGGACATCACCAGTAGTAGACAGGACAAGCTTCCATCCTCTGCAGGGGTATACATTATCCCTTGTAATGACTGCAGCAAATTAAACGTGGGCGAAACATCAAGGGACCTCCAAACACGTATTTCAGAACACCAATACGCAAGCAGGACTGACGATACAAGGAATGCCTGTGTAGAACATCGCAATTCACACAGCCATTTAATTAACTACAGAAACTCAAGACTTATCACCACAGAAGACAACACTCAATACCGAAGAATCCTGGAATCATCGCTTATCTCTATAACCAACAATTTCAACCAGAACAATGGCTTCTATAACATAGCTGAACCACTTGCCAAGAAACTTCTTCATCGCTATCCCACATAAGAACATAGGAATGGAAGAACACTGCAGAAGGTCTGCTCACAAATTTATCCAGTCTCCTTTCCAAGCTACCCAAGATTTTAGACTCTATAACCCCACTCGGTAGATCATCAGATGCAGCATTCTCCACCTGACCTCAACTTTCTGAACCTGACTATAAATACTCGCGTACCTTCTACCCCAGGTAGATCTGTTTGTGACTTGAAAAAGCCCACTGTGTGAGCGAAACGTTGTCAATAAAGGATCACATTACACTGCGTATGTGTTTATATTTCCATATCCATGACCATCGAGGTTACGTATTACTGTACTTAAGACCACGTTCACACAGCAGTAAAGTTGACAAGAAGAAGCCAGGATATACCGTATTCCGCGGCTTATAAGACGCGACTTATAAGACTTGTTGTAGTTTCAATGGTTCGGCGTCGGACGTAACTGAGAGAGATACAGCCCACCCCACACCACAAACTTACAGCTCCCGTCACTGACCTGCAGTTTATAGGACGCAGGCTGGTTTTTAGAGATATTTTAGTGAAAAAAAAGCATGCGTCTAATAAGCCGCGAAATACGGTAATAAAGAATACTAAAGAATAAAGAAGGGACAAGGAGGATTAGGCTGTGGAAAATTGCATTTATCTGAATGTATAATTATGTACATAACAGTAAATGAACAATGATAACTATTATTTATCAGTTAGACAAGTAGGAATTTGGGACACCTAAGTCGCAAAAAATGTCCCCCTTCGATACCTACCACTGTCATATCTACAAGTTGCTCTGGATCTATTAATTATAAATGAAATATACATCACCAGGAATGCTGGTAAATATATAATTTTGTGGACTGTATATTAAAAATAATTATATATAAACACAATTACATAACAGAAGGAAAATATATCTTAATATCACTCACCAATTTGACTGGATATTAAGTTGTATCATACTCAGAAAAACCTCACTAACTAAATTTATGAAAACACTGGCCAGAATTATACACAAATCTAGAGAGCTTATCTGAGGTTCCTGGAGCTGTCTTGTCCAGTCGTCTGATATCTCAAGTTATGCAGGAATGCATGTCCAACAATTTCGCCTCCTATTTGAGAGATGTCAGCCCAATTTCAACCTCTAGAGCACGAAAATTCCTTTCCATCACACCAACGTTGTACACAATTCAAAACCAAGATGGCGAGTCCCGTCTGCACCGACGCAGGCTTTCCGTTTTCTATGACATAAATATTATTAAATACAGTATGGCCATCTTTTTACATATAAATACTGAATTTCTGGAAAATATATACAGTATTTTCCACATAGGCTGTGTAGTTTATGATGGGAGTTTCTGACTTATAACCCACCCACCACCCACCCAAACACCCACCCAAACATCCACCTAAACGCCCACCTAAATACCCACCCAAACACTCACCAAAACACCCACCAAAACACCCACCTAAACACCCACCCAAATACCCACCCAAATACCCACCCAAACACCCACCCAAACATCCACCTAAACACCCACCCAAACACCCACCCAAACACCCACCTAAACACCCACCCAAATACCCACCCAAATACCCACCCAAACACCCACCCAAACATCCACCTAAACACCCACCCAAACACCCACCCAAAAACCCACCCAAATACCCACCCAAATACTCACCTAAACAACCACCCAAACACCCACCTAAACACCCATCCAAACACCCACTCAAATACCCACCCAAACACCCACCCACTCACCCACCCACTCACCCACCCACTCACCCACCCACTCACAGCACAATGCGGATATGCTCAATAAACAGCAACCGTCAATTATCGGGAAATATGAGGGTAATATAAATGTTTTAGTGTTTGCCAGATTGACGTGTGGAGGCCGCGGTGCGTCATCTTTGAGGCAGAGCTGCGTCCATCAGTGAGCTCTGCTGGTTACTGTGGAGCTGAGGCTGCGTCTCTGTCTCTCCCAGCTGAGGCTGCGTCTCTGTCTCTCCCAGCTGAGGCTGCGTCTCTGTCTCTCCCAGCTGAGGCTGCGTCTCTGTCTCTCCCAGCTGAGGCTGCGTCTCTGTCTCTCCCAGCTGAGGCTGCGTCTCTGTCTCTCCCAGCTGAGGCTGCGTCTCTCTCTCACAGCTCACATCATGATCACTGACTTGTGCTGCCAACACTGTATAACACTGGTACTGATAAACAACATGCAGAGGCATGACCTGTGTGTGTGTGTGTGTGTGTGTGTGTGTGTGTGTGTGTGTGTGTGTGTGTGTGTGTGTGTGTGTGTGTGTGTGTGAGTGTGTGTGTGTGTGTGTGTGTGTGTGTGTGTGTGTGTGATGCTCTGTCAGCTTAGTTGCTGGCGTATTTAAGTGTACTGGTGTATATTTGGTATACTGGTGTATATCTAGATGTATTTGTGTATAAGTGTACTGGTGTATATCTAAGTGTACTGGTGTATATCTAAGTGTACTGGTGTATATCTAGGTGTACTAGTACATACCTGCGAATACTAGTGTTTAGCCAGGTGTACTGGTGTATAACTTGTAGTACTGCTCTATATCTACGTGCATTGGTGTATATCTATGAGTTCTGGTGTATATCCCATGGTACTGGTATATGTCTAAGTGTATACTGATGTATCTGGAGTACTGATGTACATCTAAATATCTGGGAGTTCTGGTGTATATCCAGGGGTACTTGTATATAGTAGCGTGCTAATCCTGGTGGTAGCTGCTGCTACTGCTGCTGTTGCTGTTGGTGCTGTGCTGCTGTTGCTACTGCTGCTGCTGCTACTGCTGCTGCTGATGCTGCTGCTGCTGCTGCTGCTGCTTGCCGCTAGCCTGCTGCTGCCTGCCACGCTGCCGCCTGATGCCGCTGCCTAGCCTGCTGCTTGCTGTTGCCGCTGTGCTGCTGTTGCCTGCCTGCTGCCGCCTGCTGCCACCTGCTGCCTGCCTGATGCCGCCTGCCGTGCGCTGCTGCTGTTGCTGTGCCGCTGTTGCTGCCTGCCTTGCTGATGCCTGCTGCTGCCGCTACCGCTGCCTGCCTGCTGCCGCTGCCTGCCTGCTGCCTGCCTGCTGCCTGGCCTGCTGTGCTGCTGCCGTGCCTGCCGTGCCTGCCTGATGCCGCTGCGTGCCGCTGCTGCCTGCTGCTGCCTAGTCCGCGTGCTGCTGTTGCCTGCCGTTAGTGCTGCCTGCTGCCGCTTGCTGTGGTGCTGCTGCCGTGCCTGCTTGCTACCGCCTGCCGCTGCCATCCACTGCCTGCCTGCTGATGCCTGCCTGCTGCTTGCTGCCTTGCCAGTGCCTGACGCCGCCTGCTTGCGTACCTGGCTGCTGCTGCTGCTGCTGCTGCTGCTGCTGCTGCTGCTGCTGCTGCTGCTGCTGCTCACTTTTATGTTGGTCGCAATAAATAAATTCTTAAAATATGTCACATAACGAAAAATTCACAAATATGATTCGAGGGTCAGTGATGCGTGGTGGTGGTGGTGGTGGTGGTGGTGGTTGTGGTTGGTGGTGGTGGTGGTGGTGGAGATGGTGGTGGTGATGGTGGAGGCGATGGTGGAGGTCGTGGTGGTGGTGGTGATGGTGGTGGTGGTGGTGCTGGTGGTGGTGGTGGTGGTGGTGGTGGTGGTGGTGGTAGTGTTGGTGGTGGTGGTGGTGGTGATGGTGGTGGTGATGGTGGTGGTGGTGGTGGTGGTGGTGGTGGTGGTGGTGGTGGTGGTGGTGGTGGTGGTAGTGGTGGTGGTGGTGGTAGTGGTGGTGGTGGTGGTGGTGGTGGTGGTGGTGGTGGTGGTGGTGGTGGGGGTGATGGTGGTGGTGGTGGTGGTGGTGGTGGTGGTGGTGATGGTGGTGGTCGTGGTGGTGGTGGTGGTGGTGGTGGTAGTGGTGGTGGTGGTGGTGGTGGTGGTGGTGGTGGTGGTGGTGATGGTGGTGGTGGTGGTGGTGGTGGTGGCAGTGGTGGTAGTGGTGGTGGTGGTGATGGTGGTGGTGGTGGTGGTGGTGGTGGTGGTGGTGGTAGTGGTGGTGGTGGTGGCAGTGGTGGTAGAGGTGGTGGTGGTGGTAGTGGCGATGGTGGTGGTGGTGGTGGTGGTGGTAGTGGTAGTTGTGGTGGTTGTCGAGGTGGTAGTGGTGGTGGTGGTGGTGGCGGTAGTGGTGGTAGTGGTGGTGGTAGTGGTAGTGGTGGTGGTAGTCGTGGTGGTGGTGGTGGTGTGGTAGTGGTGGTGGTGGTGGTAGTGGTAGTGGTGGTGGTGGTGGTAGTGGTGGTGTTGGTAGTGGTGGTGGTGGTGGTGGTGGTAGTGGTGGTGGTGGTGGTGGTGGTAGTGGTGGTGGTAGTGGTGGTGGTAGTGGTGGTAGTGGTGGTGGTAGTGGTGGTGGTGGTAGTGGTGGTGGTAGTGGTGGTGGTGGTGATTGTTACAAAAAACGCGATTCTAAAAGCTTAGAGATCTCCAGTGAATACTAGAAAGGACTGCTCTTCTAGCATCCAGCCTGTTACTGGGTTTTCGTAACAAGTAGTCAGTATCCTTGTCCAATTATCCATTAGAATTCAGTATGGTTCAATAGTGCTTTAGGATTACAACTGGTAGGCTACTAACTAGAGAAATTAAAATTTAATAAATTTATTAAGTCTAGAGGTATATTATCAAATTAAATTAAATTAAATTAATCACATTAATCAAAATAATATCACTTCTCTCGTATACAGTAGTATTGTGCTAAAAGCACATATCACATTTATAATTCTTAAGTATCGTCTGGTACATTAACATTTAATAAGATATTACAAATATGTACAAGTTTGTGTGTATGTGTGTAAGTGCTCTAAGTAGTTCGTTATGTCTCAAGACTCGACTAGACTTAAACAAGTGACTGACAAAGTCCTCAAATAAACTAACTTCTTGACCAACTGGCAATCAGAACAGTCTGCTTGAACAATAAAAAAATGCTAAGCCCAATAGCAATATAACAAGCAACTGCGACACAGAATCAGGAACAAGGAGATAATATAACGACACTAAGTAGGGACCATCTGCAGATCCTCCACAAGTCACAAAACTCCCATACTACTGAATCTAAGTTCAGCATAAGAAAATCCCCGACTGTGATAATACACAGATACCAGTACAAGTTAGGTCAGAAGCTACAGCTCAGGACCTGAGTTACTCAGAGTGTCTAAGAGACACACAACCTCAGCACAACGTCGAAAATCACTAAGTCTATACAATGTTCTGTGAACAGAGTTCTACAGAACTAACAAGAATAATGAGACAGACTATCTGTCCAACCACCAAGAGAGTCTAGACCAGACTGAATACTTCAGGCGAGGTGAGGACACCCCCCCCCTCGATCACGTGATAGCTCCGTGGGTTGCTGACCAGCAACAACGAGAAGCCGGCAGTCTAACGAGCCACAAGCGATAATTACAGTAGTTAGACAATCAAGACTTGAACTGAGCACATAATATGTTACATCCTATCTCACAAAATTTAGCTAAGTCAAATAATAATAATATAAAGCAATATATTTAAGATTTAACTATTATCGCAAATAAGCAATATAAAATTGTATGAAAAGGTAATATACATTATATTCATAATCATAATATACATTATATATATTGCAACCCATTCAGGGGTTGCAACAGTGATGGTGGTGGTAGTGGTGGTGGTGGGGGTAGCGGTGGTGGTGGTGTTGTTAGTGGTCGTGGTAGTGATGGTAGTGGTAGTAGTGGTGGTGGTGGTAGTGGCGGTGGTAGTGGTGGTGGTAGTGGTGGTGATAATGTTGGTGGTACTGATGGTGGTGGTGGTAGTGGTGGTGGTGTTAGTGGTGGTGGTAGTGGTTGTGTTGGTAGTGGTGGTGGTGGTGTTAATGTTGGCGGTGTTGGTAGCGGTGGTGGTAGTAGTGATGGTAGTGGTGGTGGTAGTGGTGGTGGTGGTGATGGTGGTGGTAGTAGTGGTGGCAGTGGTGGTAATGGTGTTGGTGATGGTAGTGGTCGTGGTAGTGGTAGTAGTGATAGTGGTGGTTGTGGCGGCGGTGGTAGTGGTGGTAGTAATATTAGTGATGGTAGTGGTAGTGGTTGTATTGGTAGTGGTGGTAGTGGTTCTTTTTGAGGGGGTGGTGGTGGTGGTTGAGGGTGATGCTAGTTGTTAGGGTGGTGGGGGTGGTAGTGGTGTTGTTGGTGGTGGTGGGGTGGTGGTGGAATTGGGGGGTGATGGGGATGATCCTGGTAGTGAGGGTAGTTGGGTGGTAGTGGTGGTGGTGGTGGGTGGTTGGTTAGTAGTTTGCTGGATGGTCAGTACTGTAGAGTGAGTGGTAGTATAGTAATGTACTGGTTGTTATGGGTGATAATGGTGGGTGTTGAATGGTAGGTTATGGGTGACAGGTGGTGGGTTGATATTAATGGGATGGTGAAGGTGTGTAGCTGCAGATAGAGTGGGTGAGCCACAGTGTGGGTGGAAAGGCAGAAAAGTGGGTGAGGTGTGAGCAGTGTCCGGGAGGTGCTGCCACCATGCGACGCCACGCACAACCACTACCTCTACCACCTCCATCACCACCACCACCACTACCATCACCACTACCACCACCACCACTACCACCATCACCACTACCACCACCACTACTACCACCACCACTACCACCACCACTACCACCACCACCACTACCACCACCACTACCACCACCACTACCACCACCACCACTACCACCACCACTACCACCACCGCTACCACCACCACCACCACTATCACCACCACCACTACCACCATCCCCACTACCACCACCACTACCACCACCACTACCACCACCACCACCACTACCACCACTACTACCACCACTACCACCACCACCACCACCACCTCCTCCTCTTTGTATGTTTATTAATGTCTCCTACACGAGATTTACTTGTTGTTGTTGTTGTTATTACAAGGGTGGTAAGTATAAGATAGTGATATAAGAAGAGATGATACAGTGAGGTGAGTGTTAACACAGCCTCACAACTGGACACTCTCTCTCTTATACTTAAGTCTAGTCATCCAGTCAACCGTTTATGTACAGGTTCACATAAGTACAATTACCATACATAGTAACAGTGGAAACAGTCAAAGTGACTTATTTCCATTAAGGTCCTTGTAATAGCTTATTATTTAAAGCCGAGCCGTAAGATGCCCCGGAAATCCATCATTATGATAAACTTAAAATTTTAAACATCTAAGTAACTCAACTACGTGAGAATCATTTACAATAAAAGGAGATACAATAGGACTGGAGTAATCTGAGTTAATTACTTTAATGTTAAAGAGAGAATCATCTTATAATAATAGGGACATAAAATGTTCATGTATGTTAGTCAGTCAGTGTCTTTCTTTGTTCTTAACAATATTTTATAACATGTAAATTACACATTGTATACTATGTAAAGAAATAAAAATTTGAATTTGAAAGAAATCACTTTCCTCCTTTTCTGTCGCTTCATTCATTAGGAGGCATCTTTCAGCTCTCATCCTGAACTACTCATGCTAGAACTGGTTTTGACATGTTCAGGCAATCCGTTCCATTCCTTTGTTGCTATACAATAAAAGGTGTTTGTGGCTGACCACCTATTGGTACTACAAAATTTTATATTCACTTCCCCTAGTACCATACTGGTTGTGGAAAATTTTTAATTTTCCTAAATTTAGCATGTTTAATTATGAATAATATAATAAATATGAATAATATACTAATTGTGTATTAAAATGTGGCGTTGAGTTGACCCTTCAAGAATATTGTATGAAGGAGAGAGAAGGAAGAGGACGCCACTTAATAGTGAAATTTATTCCGGCGTCATCGAGGCCAAAATTGGGTGTTTTGGCCTTAATTTGTAATAGGAACCCGTGTCAGTGTCCCCTGCCGTGTCAGTGTCCCCTGCCGTGTCAGTGTCCCCTGCCGTGTCAGTGTCCCCTGCCGTGTCAGTGTCCCCTGCCGTGTCAGTGTCCCCTGCCGTGTCAGTGTCCCCTGCCGTGTCAGTGTCCCCTGCCGTGTCAGTGTCCCCTGCCGTGTCAGTGTCCCCTGCTGAAGAACTGGGACAGGAAATTTGCAGTTGCGTGTGAACTGTGGAAAATAAGGAGACTACGCCTTGACTCACAGGGAAGTGCGCCATTGTCCTTTCATTTAGACTTCTCGCTGGCCAGTGTAGGTTTCTATGTTAGGTAGATGTTGTCATGTGATCCAATTACAGTAATTAAATGGTAAGTGGTAATACGAATTTCTTTTCTAATAATAACACTATTGTATTATATGCATTGTGCAATAATTATATTTTGTGTACTAGCAAGCCAAATAATATACAGTCCACACTATTTTATAATTTACCATTATTGGTATTAAAGTTTAATAGTTTAATTATTAATTAATGTCAGGTCAAGCTTTTTTTTGTGAGAGTGGTGAAGGAGTGGGCATCGAGGGAGTGACAGTCCTGTGACCTACTGTGATTAAGTCCCACTTACCTCACCCAAATTACTTACATGTAATAATTCAAGAAATACCCTGTAAACCTCATGCAAGTAATTTCTTGCATCGGTTTTGGTTCCTAACTTCGACAGACTTGGCAGCAAGATATTCTGGATACTGCTTGTCAGCAATTTTTTAAACATAATTTAATTTCGGTTGCTTTACTCTGTCTTCAACATCCTGGTCTACATGCTCTCTTGGACCCAGCCCCAGGATGAATATCACCATTTTGTTCTGGGTGATTTGTAGTCTGTCTTTCATTTTTTTTTTTTTTTTGTTAAGACAGAGTGCCATAAAGAACAGGAATAACCTATAAAAAATTGAATAAGAGCTCGACATAGGGTCCTGCGAGCCTCGGCAGGTAGACACTGTGGCTGTCTATAAGGAACTTTAGCCTGGTATTCGATTGTTTTTACTATATTGTTCCCTATATATTCTCTCGACTTGCTTGAGTCAAAGGGAATTCCCAGATATCTCACTGAAGATACCAAAGTGATGGTTCCCCATTATACTGGACATTAAAAGTATTTACCTTTTTCAGTTTACTCTTCGTGCCAAAGATTATGACTTGTGTGTTCCCGAGGTGTAGCGACAGTTTGTTGTCTACGTATTTAACGTATTTAATGTTTCACAAACAATTCACGCCACGCGGCTTATTTCCATTATGGTCCTCGAAGAAGAAGGCTTCGTTTTGTTAATAACCCAAAGGCAGCCTCCCACCTGGCATAAGGGAAATTATTAATAGACCCTTGGCTGCCTTCAGGAGAGAGCTGGACAGATGCCTAAAGTCAGTATCCGATCAGCCGAGCTGTGGTTCGTACGTTGGACTACGTGAGGCCAGCAGTAACAGCCTGGTTGATCAGGCCCTGATCTACCGGGAGGCCTGGTTTAAAGGACTGGGGCGTTAACCCCTGAACACCCTTAAGGTAGAGGTTTAGTGACCCCCTGGAAACTAGGTCAGAACCTAGCTGCTTGTTCACTGCTAGGTAAGACCCCAACTATTTGTTCACGAGGTCTGGTCTCAGACCGGGCCGCGGGGGCGTTGACCCCCGAAACCCTCTTCAGGTATACTTCAGGTGTAACCTAGCTATCCGTTCACTGCTAAGTCAGAGCCCAGCTACCTGTTCACTGCTAGGTAAGAGAGGCAGCAGGTGTTAGATCTGCCATCATGATATACCGTAGCTCGACTGCTAGTGCATTCAGCTCACACACTGAGGTACGTGGCTCGAACTCCGGTACGGGTGGAAACATTAGGACGTGTTTCTTTAAGACACCTGCTGTCCCTGTTCACCTAGCAGTAAAATAGGTACCTGTGTCAGCCTACTAGTGTGGGTCTCATCATGGGGACGAAATTGAGCTAATTTTCCCGAAATGCTCTGCATAACAAGGGGCTTTCTGTATAGTAATATGTCACTGATGTCAG
>NC_091314.1:28766088-28778588 GCF_038502225.1 Cherax quadricarinatus
TCTCATCTCATCTATGCCTTCCATTTTCTCGAATTTCCATCTGTTTTTTACTAGAAGAGCAACCCCACCTCCCCCTCTGCCCCTTCTATCTTTCCTCATGATCTGGTATCCTGGTGGGAAGATTGCATCTGTTATTGTCCCCGTGAGTTTTGTCTCTGTAACTGCTATGATGTCTGGGGACTTCTCATTGATTTTTTCTTGCCATTCCTCATGTTTATTCGTTAATCCATCTGCATTTGTGTACCAAACCTTCAACTTCTGTTCTAATACTGTAACTGTGGTGCGGGGGGTGGGAACAGAGGGATCGGTGTGTGATGGTTGGTTTGGATTGTTCAGTTGCCTTGAGGGTGTCGTGGCTGGGGTCCTTCTGCAGGTGTTTCTGGGGGGTGTGCTTGTCCTTCCACTTGTTCCTGGGTTATTCTGCTCTCCTTTTTCATTTCCTTCCATTTCTCCTTTCGTTTCTGAACTCTCTCTTTCATCGTCCTCCTTTCCTCCTGTGTTCTGTCTCGGTCGAGGTACACGCTCCGGAACTCCTGCCCGCCTCTCAGCCGTGCTTTCTCCTGCAGGATCATGGTTCGGGTTGATTCTGCCTTGAAAATTACTTTGAGAGGCCGATTCCTTTTCTCTGTGAACCACCCGATTCTCCGAAAATTTGTCACCTGGGTCATGTCTCCCTTGCCTATCACCTTCATGATACCTTCAATCGCTTTTTTCTCCTCCTGCTTTCTTTCATCATAAGTTTTCCCTTTAGCTTCGTCTAGCCCATAGACAAACACTGATCTCTGCCTTTCCATCTCCCACTGTGACTCTCATTCCATCCTCTGATGTGTTTTAGTTCCTTCCCGTGGAGTGTTCCTTCCTTCAGTCCCTTCCCTATCTATGGCCCCTATCCTCCTTGGTTTCTCCTTCCTGCTCACCTGTTCCTGGCCCCCACAGGTGTCTGGTAAGGTCCCTGCACATGTCTAAGTTCCTTCAATGTCTTCCAACCTCACATTTTGTCCTAGTGTGCTCCCTGTCTTTGTTTTAGCCCCATGTGGGTTTGACAGGACCTCTGCATACAGTTTAGTTTCCATGCTCCCTTCAGACCCGTTGTCTGTGTCTGATGCAGCCATTGCCGATGCTACTTCTGTAATATCTTTGTCTCTATGCTGTTTCAGATGTCTCAGCTCCTCTTCTAATCTCTTTATCTTGTTTTCTGCTGTTGTGGCATGTTGCTTCCACCTTCTGCATTCTGCTTCTAACCTCTCTTCCATCTTCCTTGCCAGCTCCTCTAGTCTCCTTCCCCAGTCTTCCTCCCTTTTTTTGAGCTCTGCTTCCCAGTCCTTCCCCCCCAGATTCGTCCTTCGAGCCCCTTGTTCTCACCCTAGTTCTAGGTTCCCCTGTTGCTCCACAGAAGGAAGGGGGAGGGGTGATTAGGGGGAGGGGAATAGATGGTTGGGGGAGAGGGGATGGATGGTTATGGAGAGGGGGAGGATGGTTATTGGAGGGGGAGAGGTAGTTGGGGGAGGTGGGTTAGATAGTTTTGGGGAGGGGTTAGATGGTGTGGGGGAGGGGTAGGTGGCTAGGGTGAGGTGGTTAGGGAAGGGGGAGAGGTGGTTAGGGGAGGGGGGAGTACATGCTTGAGAGAGGGGATGGATGGTTATAGGGGAGGGGGAGGGTGGCTATTGGAGATGGGAGGTAGTTGGGGGATGGGGTTAGATGGTATTGGGAGGGGTTAGATGGTTTGGGGGAGGGGTAGGTGGCTAAGGTGAGGTGGTTAGGGAAGGGGGATAGGTGGTTAGGGGAGGGAGGGGTGCGTGTTTGTGTTAAGTGTATATGTGCTTGTGTATGTGTGTGTGTTCGTGTGCGTGTGTGTGTGTGTGTGTGTTTGTGTGTGTGTGTGTGTGTGTGTGTGTGTGTGTGTGTGTGTGTGTGTGTGTGTGTGTGTGTGTGTGTGTGTGTGTGTGTATTCGCCTAGTTACCATATTGTCCTAGTGCAGGTGTGTGTATGTGTGTGTATGTGTGTATATGTGTGTGTTCGTGTGTGTGGGGGAGGTATGAGGGGGAGATACTGCTAATACATACCAGTAATTCTGGGTTATAAAAAGCGGAACTTGCTACTAGGGTCTAAAACTTCTATGAGTGTCTGCCCTTGTGTGTGTGTGCGTGTGTGTGAGGGAGGGATGGTTAGGGGGGGGGGTAGGTGGTGTGGTTGAAAGATCCGTAATACCTCTCTGTCGTGTAGGCTCAAATTTAACTCAGCTATCTTTCCAAGTAATGCTACTCTCTCCACTTATTGCCCTTTCTGGATTTAAGTATCAATTATTGCTGGTTATTATCCTATTCCTTGTTCACATTGATATAGGACTTCCTAGCTTCCTAAGTATTCTTACTGCTAATAACTACCGGTAGAAACACTGCCTTACCCCTACGTTACCCCTCGCTAGTCTGCTCTACACCTCACCTCTCCTCAACACCATCTTCACTTTAACTATGTTATTTCTACACTAATTCTGGTAATAGCTTGCAGGAGTGAGTGACCAGTATCTAACAGTGATGCAAGGCCAGACGCCAGGATGCAACATGCAAACCACAACAGGTGAGTGAGTACTTGCTCTGCACGGTGCGGTGACAAGTTGCCAGATGCTGATGACAGTCGCCGTACTTAGGCCTTCTTTCACTATTTTGGAGATCCTTCACCCGTGATGTTTATAACCATATATGTGTGATGAATGGTTTGAAAAACCGACAAGTTGAAGATTGAGACACTTATGCAGCATATGGGAATCTTTATTCAGGAAACGTTTCGCCACACAGTGGCTTCATCAGTCCAATACAAAGAGGAAGGCGTAAGGAGAGGAG
The DNA here is from genome assembly GCF_038502225.1 of Cherax quadricarinatus. NCBI lineage: Eukaryota > Metazoa > Arthropoda > Malacostraca > Decapoda > Parastacidae > Cherax > Cherax quadricarinatus. The sequence goes on from NC_091314.1 coordinate 28,768,930, forward strand.
GAGTATGAGGTAATCAGTCCCTCAGCCTGGAGTAGATGTGTTCAGTCCATCAATCTTGTAGAATGTACAGCATAGGGCCGTAGACGTGGCTGTGCTGTGCCTCGTCCTGCTGGAGCACTGCTGTGTTGTGCCTCGTCCTGCTGGAGCACTGCTGTGCTGTGTCTCGTCCTGCTGGAGCACTGCTCTGTTGTGCCTCGTCCTGCTGGAGCACTGCTGTGCTGTGTCTCGTCCTGCTGGAGCACTGCTGTGCTGTGCCTCGTCCTGCTGGAGCACTGCTGTGCTGTGCCTCGTCCTGCTGGAGCACTGCTGTGCTGTGCCGATATTACAGTTCAAATGCCCCTCCTTCAGAGCTCAGGCACTGTACTTTCCATCTCCAGGACTCAAGTCCGGCTAACCTTCTCATACTCCAATAGCATATCGTAATATAAACCACTTGCCTCCACTCACATCTATCTAACGTGCTCACACACGCTTGATGGATGTCCAAGCCCCTCTCATACAAAAAATCCTTGAGCCCTTCACTCTAACCTTTCCTAGGGCGACCCCCGACCCCACCTTCCCTCCACTACGGATTTATACACCCTCCAGGTCATTCTATGTTCCTCCATCCTCTCTAAGTATCTTAAACCATCTCAGCAACCCCTCCTTAGCCCTCTGGATAATACTTTTAGAAACCCCGCACCTCCTTCTCATACCCATGATACGAATTCTCTGCATAATATTCATACCCCACACTGCCCTCAGACACGATATCTGCACTGTCCCCAGCCTCCTCCTTGCTTCAACATTCACAACCCACACTTCATACCTATATAAGATCGTTGATACCACTGTATTCGAATATATTCTCGTTTTTGCTTTCTTGGATAACTTTCTTTTTCTTCACAGGTGCCTCAGTGCACTACCCACATTTTTTTCCTTGTCAATTCTGTGGCTCACCTCGTCTTTCATAGACCCATCTGGTGGCATGTCCACTCCCAGATATCGGTATACATTCATTTCCTCCATACTCCGTCCTTCCATTCTGATATCCAGTCATTTATTACCTAACATTTTTTGTTACTCTCAACACCTTGCTCTTTCCTATGTTCACTTTTAATTTCCTTCTCTTACACACCCTTCCTAATTCGTCAACCAACAATTGCAGCTTCTCTTCAGAATCTCCCAAAAGCACAGTGTCATCAGCAAAAACATACTGCGACAACTCCCACTTTGTATTAGATTTTTAAATATTTTAATCCCACATTCTCCTTAAAACACCAACATTCACTTTGTTTACAATGGCGCCATCTATAAAAAAAATTTTAAACCACCATGTTGACATCACGCATTATTGTCTAAAATCTACTCTTACTGGAAAATAATCTTCCTCTCTCTCCTACAAGCTTCAACCTGAGCCTCACTATCGTTATAAAAACTTTTAGCTGCTTAAAATAACCTACCATCTATTCTATACACTTGCAACATCTGCCACATTGCTTGCCTATCCACCCTATCATATGCCTTTCCTAAATCCATAAATGCAACGAAAACTTCCTTATCTTTATCTAAATACTATTCACTTACAATGCTTCAATGTAAACACTTGGTCTACCCCCTCCCTACCCTTCCTGAGCCTTCTTCATCAGCAGTCTTGCAGTCTTTCAATAATATCTCTACCATACACTTTACCAGGTATACTCAACAAGCTTATTCCTCTATAATTTTTACACTCTTTTGTCCCCTTTTCCTAGGTACCTTCCCCTCTTTCATGCATGTATTGAACAAAAGTACCAACCACTCCAAAATTATATCCCCACCAGCTTTTAACATTTCCGTCTTGATCTCTTCAATCGCAGCTGCTTTACGCCCTTTCATTCTTCCCACTGCCTCACACCTCCCCCACACTCACATCTACCTCTTTTCCTTCACTCCAAAAAAGATGTTAAATCTCCCTGACCAATGCATGAAATCACTGCCTCCCTCTCTTCATCAACATTTAACAGCTCCTTAAAACATTCCCTCCATCTTCCCAATACCTCCAACTCCCCGTCTAATAACTCTTCTCATCTATATTAAACTGCCAGAGCCATCTGATCCCTAGTTTTTCTTAACCTATTAATCTCACTCAAAAAGTTTTCTAATTCTCAGCCAAATTTGTTGACAGTATCTCACCCACTCTATCAATGACCTTCCTTTTACACTCCCTCACCACTCTCTTAACTTCTCTTTCACTCTCCATATTCTCCACCCTCTGTATTTCACTTCTGCTTTGGAAAAACCTCTCATATGCTAATATTTTCCTCTCTTACCGCTCTCTCTTTACCTCATTATTCTACCAATCGTTCCTCTTCCCTCCCGCGCCCACCCTTTTATATCCACAAATTTCTGTGAGCGCTCAAACACTGCATTCTTAAATCTACGCCATACATCTTCAACCTCCTCATTACCTATACTCTCACTAGCCTATCTTTTTCCCACTAATTGCTTATATTATACCCTAACTTCCTCCTCCTTTAGTTTATAAACTTTTACTTCTCTCTTACTACCTGATGTCAATTTCCTCGTACCTCATCTACCTCTTGCTCTCACTGTAGCTGTAACTAAATAATGATCTGATATATCTGCTACACTTCTAGAAATATGCACATCCAGAAGTCTACGCATCAACACCTTTTATCCACCAATATATATATATATATATATATATATATATATATATATATATATATATATATATATATATATATATATATATATATATATATATATATATATATATATATATATATATATATCGTGCCGAATATGTAAAACTGGTCAATTAGCAAGAACTCATTTAAAATTAAGTCCTTTCTAAAATTTTCTCTTATACGTTTAAAGATATATTTTTTTGATTAATGTTAATGTAAAAATTTTTAATTTTGCACCAAAAGAATCTTAGAAAACTTACCTAACCTTATTATAACAAGAACAATTTATTTTAGCCTAACCCAACTAAATATATTTTAGATTTGTTTACAATAATTTAATACTAAACACAGTGAAATATATTTTTTTCGTTAGGTTCAAAATGATTTTGGCGAAATTATTGCATACACAAATTTTCGCTTGTCTTATATGGCAAGATGAGCGTTGCTATTTAAGCCAAGATCGCAAGTTCTGCCTATTCGGCACGACATATATATATATATATATATATATATATATATATATATATATATATATATATATATATATATATATATATATATATATATATATATATATATATATATATATATATATATATATATATGTATTATTGTAACCACGAACGAGTGATATTGAATCAATTATAACACTGCCCGAGGATTCGAACCCTTGTCGTTTCGGCCCACCTCATGGTGAGCGAAAATCACATGACACTCTAACCCACAGGACCAAGCAATCCTACAAGTATCAAGCACCCAACAGTGCTATGTGTTTTGCCTTGATCCGAGGACACACGGTGGAGTGGGTACTTCTGAGATAATTTCATTCTAATCCCCGTTTGGTGTACCAACCTTCACGAGCAGTATATATATTATTGTAACCACGAACGACTGGTATTGAGTCAATAACAACATTGCGACTAGCTCTGCTGGGTGCTTGATTCTTGTAGGATTGTGTGATCCTGTGGGTTAGAACGACATGTGATTTTCTCTCACCATTAAAAGGGCCAAAACGTCATGGGTTCGAATCCTCGGCTAGTCGCAGTATTGTTATTGATATATATATATATATATATATATATATATATATATATATATATATATATATATTTGTGTGTGTGTGTGTATGTGTGTGTGTATGTGTGTGTGTGTATATGTGTGTGTGTATGTATGTGTGTGTGTGTGTGTGTGTGTGAGTGTGTGTGTGTGTGTGTGTGTGTACTCACCTAGTTGTACTCACCTAGTTGAGGTTGCGGGGGTCGAGTCCGAGCTCCTGGCCCCGCCTCTTCACTGATCGCTACTAGGTCACTCTCCCTGAGCCGTGAGCTTTATCATACCTCTGCTTAAAGCTATGTATGGATCCTGCTTCCACTACATCGCTTCCCAAACTATTCCACTTACTGACTACTCTGTGGCTGAAGAAATACTTCCTAACATCCCTGTGATTCATCTGTGTCTTCAGCTTCCAACTGTGTCCCCTTGTTACTGTGTCCAATCTCTGGAACATCCTGTCTTTGTCCACCTTGTCAATTCCTCTCAGTATTTTGTATGTTGTTATCATGTCCCCCCTATCTCTCCTGTCCTCCAGTGTCGTCAGGTTGATTTCCCTTAACCTCTCCTCGTAGGACATACCTCTTAGCTCTGGGACTAGTCTTGTTGCAAACCTTTGCACTTTCTCTAGTTTCTTCACGTGCTTGGCTAGGTGTGGGTTCCAAACTGGTGCCGCAAACTCCAATATGGGCCTAACATACACGGTGTACAGGGTCCTGAATGATTCCTTATTAAGATGTCGGAATGCTGTTCTGAGGTTTGCTAGGCGCCCATATGCTGCAGCAGTTATTTGGTTGATGTGCGCTTCAGGAGATGTGCCTGGTGTTATACTCACCCCAAGATCTTTTTCCTTGAGTGAGGTTTGTAGTCTCTGACCCCCTAGACTGTACTCCGTCTGCGGCCTTCTTTGCCCTTCCCCAATCTTCATGACTTTGCACTTGGTGGGATTGAACTCCAGGAGCCAATTGCTGGACCAGGTCTGCAGCCTGTCCAGATCCCTTTGTAGTTCTGCCTGGTCTTCGATCGAGTGTATTCTTCTCATCAACTTCACGTCATCTGCAAACAGGGACACCTCAGAGTCTATTCCTTCCGTCATGTCGTTCACAAATACCAGAAACAGCACTGGTCCTAGGACTGACCCCTGCGGGACCCCGCTGGTCACAGGTGCCCACTCTGACACCTCGCCACGTACCATGACTCGCTGCTGTCTTCCTGACAAGTATTCCCTGATCCATTGTAGTGCCTTCCCTGTTATCCCTGCTTGGTCCTCCAGTTTTTGCACCAATCTCTTGTGTGGAACTGTGTCAAACGCCTTCTTGCAGTCCAAGAAAATGCAATCCACCCACCCCTCTCTCTCTTGTCTTACTGCTGTCACCATGTCATAGAACTCCAGTAGGTTTGTGACACAGGATTTCCCGTCCCTGAAACCATGTTGGCTGCTGTTGATGAGATCATTCCTTTCTAGGTGTTCCACCACTCTTCTCCTGATAATCTTCTCCATGATTTTGCATACTATACATGTCAGTGACACTGGTCTGTAGTTTAATGCTTCATGTCTGTCTCCTTTTTTAAAGATTGGGACTACATTTGCTGTCTTCCATGCCTCAGGCAATCTCCCTGTTTCGATAGATGTATTGAATATTGTTGTTAGGGGTACACATAGCGCCTCTGCTCCCTCTCTCAATACCCATGGGGAGATGTTATCTGGCCCCATTGCCTTTGAGGTATCTAGCTCACTCAGAAGCCTCTTCACTTCTTCCTCGGTTGTGTGCACTGTGTCCAGCACTTGGTGGTGTGCCCCACCTCTCCGTCTTTCTGGAGTCCCTTCTGTCTCCTCTGTGAACACTTCTTTGAATCTCTTGTTGAGTTCTTCACATACTTCACGGTCATTTCTTGTTGTCTCTCCTCCTTCCTTCCTTAGCCTGATTACCTGGTCCTTGACTGTTGTTTTCCTCCTGATGTGGCTGTACAACAGTTTCGGGTCAGAGTGTGAGTGTGTGTGTGTGTGTGTGTGTGTGTGTGTGTGTGTGTGTGTGTGTGTGTGTGTGTGTGTGTGTGTGTGTGTGTGTGTGTGTGTGTGTGTGTGTGTGTGTGTGTGTGTGTGTGTGTGTGTGTGTGTGTGTGTGTGTGTGTGAGCGTGTGTGTGTCGTGCCGAATAGGTAAAACTCGCGATTCTGGCTTAAATAGCAACGCTCTTCTTGCCTAATAAGACAAGCGAAATTTTGTGTATGCAATAATTTGCAAAAATCATTCTGAACCTAACGAAAAAAATATTTTAATGTGTTTGTTTATCATTAAATTATTATAAACTTACATAAAATATATTTAGTTGGGTTAGGCTAAATTAAATTGCGCTTTTTATAATAAGGTTAGGTAAGTTTCCTAAGGTTCTTTTGGTACAAATTCATTATTTTTATATTAAAATAAATGAAAAAATATATATCTTTAAATGTACAAGAGAAATTTTTAGAAATAACTTCATATTAATTGGGTTCATCCTAATTAACTAGTTTTACCTATTTATATGTATATATATATATATATATATATATATATATATATATATATATATATATATATATATATATATATATATATATATATATATATATATATATTTACGTACATATATGTCGTGCCGAATAGGTAAAACTTGCGATTTTGACTTAAAAAGCAACGTTCTTCTTGCCGAATAAGGCAAGCGAAAATTTGTGAATGCAATAATGTCGTAAAAATTATTCTGAACCTAACGAAAAAAAAAATATTTCATTGCGTTTGTTTATTATTAAATTAGCGCCGCTTTCTTTTATTTTCTGTACTACATACTTCCCTAGTGGCACCCTCTAGTGGCACCCTTCCCTAGTGGCACCCTCTAGTGGCACCCTTCCCTAGTGGCACCCTCTAGTGGCACCCTTCCCTAGTGGCACCCTCTAGTGGCACCCTTCCCTAGTGGCACCCTCTAGTGGCACCCTTCCCTAGTGGCACCGTCCCCTAGTGGCACCGTCCCCTAGTGGGACCCTCTAGTGGCATTCTCCCCTCTTGGCATCCTCTTTTATTGGCACCCTTCACCTAGTGGCACCCTCTAGTGGCACTCTCCCCTATTGGCATCCTCTTCTAATGGCACCCTTCACCTAGTGGCACCCTCCCCTAGTACCACAACTCTGTCACCCGTCAGCGTCTAGCGTTGCCCTGATTTTCCTTTAAGGGTCATTTAGCGCAACTCTGAATGGGAAGACGTCACAAATAGGTCTCCAGGAGACAAGTTTCCGGCTCGTTAGTTAGTAAAGGTTGTTAGGCAGGAGTAACAATTATCATTAAAGATGGTTAGTTAGGTCAACAGTGAGCGCCTGGAACATCATAAATATCCGTGATGTTTTGCCCGTTCCCTCGGCTGTGTATGTCTCCTTTATGGCTTGTATGGATGTGTCTGCCGGGGTTCGGGGCTGGCTGGCTGGCCGGCTGGTTGGCTCTTTGGCTGGCTGGCTGGTTGGATGGATGGATGAATGCATGGATGACTAACTGGCTGGCTGGCTGGCAGGCTGGCTGGCTGACCGGCTGGTTGGCTCTTTGGCTGGCTGGCTGGTTGGATGGGTTGGATGGATGGATGAATGCATTGATGACTAACTGGCTGGCTGGCTGGCAGGCTGGCTGGCTGGCTGACTGACTAGCTGGCTGGCTGGCTGGCTGGCTGGCTGGCTGGGTGGTGGCTGGCTGACTGGCTGGCTGACTGGCTGGCTGGCTGGCTGGCTGGCTGGCTGGCTGGCTGGCTGGCTGGCTGGCTGGCTGGCTGGCTGGCTGGCTGGCTGGCTGGCTGGCTGCTCATACTCAAACGAGATATTTTCATCGTTAATATCAGGAAACTATTGGCTGGAGGCAGTAGAGATGTGTCTGACATCACTGTGGTGGCTGGAGGCAGTAGAGATGTGTCTGACATCACTGTGGTGGCTGGAGGCAGTAGAGATGTGTCTGACATCACTGTGGTGGCTGGAGGCAGTAGAGATGTGTCTGACATCACTGTGGTGGCTGGAGGCAGTAGAGATGTGTCTGACATCACTGTGGTGGCTGGAGGCAGTAGAGATGAGTTTGACATCACTGTGGTGGCTGGAGGCAGTAGAGATGTGTCTGGCATCACTGTGGTGGCTGGAGGCAGTAGAGATGAGTTTGACATCACTGTGGTGGCTGGAGGCAGTAGAGATGTGTCTGGCATCACTGTGGCGACTGGAGGCAGTGGAGATGTGTCTGACATCACTCTGTGGTGGCTGGAGGCAGTGGAGATGTGTCTGACATCACTCTGCGGTGGCTGGAGGCAGTGAAGATGTGTTTGACATCTCTCTGTAGTGGCTGGAGGCAATGGGGATGTGTCTGACATCACTGTAGTTGCTGGAGGCAGTAGAGATGTGTCTGACATCACTGCGGTGGCTGGAGGCAGGGAAGATGTGTTTGACTTCACTCTGTGGTGGCTGGAGGCAGTGGAGATGGGTCTGATATCACTGTGGTGGCTGGAGGCAGTAGAGATGAGTTTGACATCACTGTGGTGGCTGGAGGTAGTAGAGATGTGTCTGGCATCACTGTGGCGACTGGAGGCAGTGGAGATGGGTCTGATATCACTGTGGTGGCTGGAGGCAGTAGAGATGAGTTTGACATCACTGTGGTGGCTGGAGGCAGTAGAGATGAGTTTGACATCACTGTGGTGGCTGGAGGCAGTAGAGATGTGTCTGGCATCACTGTGGCGACTGGAGGCAGTGGAGATGGGTCTGATATCACTGTGGTGGCTGGAGGCAGTAGAGATGAGTTTGACATCACTGTGGTGGCTGGAGGCAGTAGAGATGAGTTTGACATCACTGTGGTGGCTGGAGGCAATGGAGATGTGTCTGACATCACTGCCTCCACATAGGAGTGGAACTAGGATGAGAGGACAGAAAGAGAGGACCTAGAACGAGGGGACACAGAGGGAGGAACTAGGATGAGCGGACACAAAGAGAGAAACTAGGATGAGGGGACAAACTGAGGAGCTAGGATGAGGGAACACAAATGGAAGAGCTAGGATGAGGGAACACAAATGGAAGAGCTAGGATGAGGGAACACAAATAGAAGAGCTAGGATGAGGGGACACAAATGGAAGAGCTAGGATGAGGGGACACAAATGGAAGAGCTAGGATGAGGGGACACAAATGGAAGAGCTAGGATGAGGGGACACAAATGGAAGAGCTAGGATGAGGGGACACAAATGGAAGAGCTAGGATGAGGGGACACAAATGGAAGAGCTAGGATGAGGGAACACAAATGGAAGAGCTAGGATGAGGGGACACAAATGGAAGAGCTAGGATGAGGGGACACAAATGGAAGAGCTAGGATGAGGGGACACAAATGGAAGAGCTAGGATGAGGGGACACAAATGGAAGAGCTAGAATGAGGGGACACAAATGGAAGAGCTAGGATGAGGGGACACAAATGGAAGAGCTAGGATGAGGGGACACAAATGGAAGAGCTAGGATGAGGGGACACAAATGGAAGAGCTAGGATGAGGGGACACAAATGGAAGAGCTAGGATGAGGGGACACAAATGGAAGAGCTAGGATGAGGGGACACAAATGGAAGAGCTAGGATGAGGGGACACAAATGGAAGAGCTAGGATGAGGGGACACAAATGGAAGAGCTAGGATGAGGGGACACAAATGGAAGAGCTAGGATGAGGGGACACAAATGGAAGAGCTAGGATGAGGGGACACAAATGGAAGAGCTAGGATGAGGGGACACAAATGGAAGAGCTAGGATGAGGGGACACAAATGGAAGAGCTAGGATGAGGGGACACAAATGGAAGAGCTAGGATGAGGGGACACAAATGGAAGAGCTAGGATGAGGGGACACAAATGGAAGAGCTAGGATGAGGGGACACAAAGGAGTGGTAAGAGGGGAGACAAAACGATATAAAAATG
>NC_091314.1:28783588-28786088 GCF_038502225.1 Cherax quadricarinatus
ACTGTAATAAAGGCATACACTGTAATAAAGCCATACACTGTAATAAAGCCATACACTGTAATAAAGCCATACACTGTAATAAAGCCATACACTGTAATAAAGCCATACACTGTAATAAAGCCATACACTGTAATAAAGCCATACACTGTAATAAAGCCATACACTGTAATAAAGCCATACACTGTAATAAAGCCATACACTGTAATAAAGCCATACACTGTAATAAAGCCATACACTGTAATAAAGCCATACACTGTAATAAAGCCATACACTGTAATAAAGCCACTGTACACTGTAATAAAGCCATACACTGTAATAAAGCCATACACTGTAATAAAGCCATACACTGTAATAAAGCCATACACTGTAATAAAGCCATACACTGTAATAAAGCCATACACTGTAATAAAGCCATACACTGTAATAAAGCCATACACTGTAATAAAGCCATACACTGTAATAAAGCCATACACTGTAATAAAGCCATACACTGTAATAAAGCCATACACTGTAATAAAGCCATACACTGTAATAAAGCCATACACTGTAATAAAGCCATACACTGTAATAAAGCCATACACTGTAATAAAGCCATACACTGTATTAAAGCCATACACTGTAATAAAGCCATACACTGTATTAAAGCCATACACTGTAATAAAGCCATACACTGTAATAAAGCCATACACTGTAATAAAGCCATACACTGTATTAAAGCCATACACTGTAATAAAGCCATACACTGTAATAAAGTCATACACTGTAATAAAGCCATACACTGTAATAAAGCCATACACTGTAATAAAGCCATACACTGTATTAAAGCCATACACTGTAATAAAGCCATACACTGTAATAAAGCCATACACTGTAATAAAGCCATACACTGTCACTGTACTTCCTCTTGCTGTCAGTCAGCGTTGTCATCTTCAGTGTTGCCATGCATATTGTACCTCTTCTTCGTGCATTTTTTAACTAATTTTTGTTATTTTCGGCTTGTGGACACTACATACCGCTGAAAATTCCAGTTATGTCCGTGGGTTTGAAAATTTTTATATCATTCACCAGCGTTGTAGACGAGTTTCTCACAATTTCATTTATGTGACTTCCTGTGACATATTTTTTGTTAATAACTTTTAGATCTCTCTCTCTCTCTCTCTCTCTCTCTCTCTCTCTCTCTCTCTCTCTCTCTCTCTCTCTCTCTCTCTCTCTCTCTCTCTCTCTCTCTCTCTCTCTCTCTCTCTCTGATATTAATATTTTGTCAGTATATATTCTTCTTGTGGCCTGATTTCGCTTTCTCATTTTTTATTACATTTGTATATACATTAAATCGCATTATTCATTACTCCATCTGCTCAATTTATCCAAAACTTCCTATAGAGGTTGATACTCATTCTTATTATTGACTTTTCTGTTATTCCTTTTAGTGAGACGGTTATATTAATTAAAAACATTACTGAAGCGTTCAGGTCTTTCTGGCACCTCACTTCTGGCACCTCACTTCTGGCACCTCCCGACAGCTACAATTACATTTTTCCTCTTAGTACTCTTCACATTGTCCTTTTGATAGCTTGCATTCCATTCATGTAATTGTCAGCAAAAAAGATGGGTGGTGCGTTGAGGCATCTATGGAAACAAAGAACTTTATCTATGGAAGTAAAAATGAGATTGTACCAAAGTATAGTTGTATCAACTCCCTTGTATGGGTGTGAGGTATGGGATGTAAACGCTGCAGCGAGGGGGGATGGGAGGCGGGAGGCTGTGGAGATATGGGCAATGTGTAGTGTGAATATTAGGTAGAATTTGGAGATTACGAAGTGTGGAGATACCAAAAGTATTATTCAGAGAGCTGTGGAGGGTCTGTTGAGGTGGTCTGAACATTTACAGAAGCTGGAGAAAAATAAGATGACTAGGAAGGCATATAAATCAGGGGTGGAGAGATAAGTACAAGGGGCTTGAACAACCAGTAAGCTCGTGTGAGTGTGTTAGACAGGAGTGAGTAGAAGCAAGTGTTTTTTTTTCATGATATGACGTGCTGTTTGAGCAGGCTACTCTGAGGAACTCAGATGTCTCTCAAATGACCTAATGTCTCACCCCGAAGAGATAAAATGTGCCATTGAACTATTTGAGCAGGGTAATATTTATGAGGGGATTCAGGGAAATTGGTTAGCTAGACTTGAGTCCTGGAAGTGAGGAGTGCAGTGCCTGCCCTCTGAAGGAGGATGTTGCGGTCTGGAGGATCATCGGAACTATAATATCAGCGCGTTTCTGGCAAGACAGTGATTGAATGAGCGACAGTGAAAGTGTTTTGCTCTTTGCTGTGTCATTCTACCTCGGGTAGAGATGGTCGTTGTGCTAAAAAAAAGTTAATTCTTCACGTGGAACCTTCTTAAAGTCAAGATGTTTTTTAGAAGAGTTGTATGTTGCTGATGAGGAGCTCTTGATCCAGGGAATTAGACCTATCGTTCCCTTCTTTGGATCGATCTCGATTACCTGTCAT
>NC_091314.1:28791088-28917734 GCF_038502225.1 Cherax quadricarinatus
ATATTTAGTTGGGTTAGGCTAAAATAAATTGTTCTTCTAATAATAAGGTTAGGTAAGTTTTCTAAGATACTTTTGGAGCGAAATTAAATTTTTTTACATTAACATTAATGAAAAATATATATCTATAAACGTATAAGAGAAAATTTCAGAAAGAACTTAATTTTAAATGAGTTCTTGCTAAATGACCAGTTTTACATATTCGGCACGACATATAAATATATATATATATATATATATATATATATATATATATATATATATATATATATATATATATATATATATATATATATATATATATACATATATATGTCCATTACCACTACTTATATCAACACTCCCATCACTATCGCTGCCACCATCACCATTCCACACCGCTATCTCCACCACTACACCACTATCAGCACCCCCACACCACTATCACTCCCCCCACACCACTATCACCACCACACCACTATCACCACCACACCACTATCACCGCCCCCACACCACTATCACCACCACCACAACACTATCACCCCCACACCACTATCACCACCACCACAACACTATCACCACTACACCACTATCACCACCACCACAACACTAACACCACTACACCATTATCACCACCACCACCACAACACTATCCCCACCACACTATCACCACCCCCACACCACTATTACCACCACCACAACACTATCACCACCACCACAATACTATCACCACCACAACAACACTATCACCACCACCACAACACTATCACCACCACAACAACACTGTCACCACCACCACAACACTATCACCACCACCACCACAACATTATCACCACCATCGCAACACTATCACCACCACCACAACACTATCACCACCACCACAACACTGTCACCACCACCACAACACTATCACCACTACCACCACAACACTATCACCACCACCACCACCACAACACTATCACCACCACCACAACACTATCACCACCACCACCACAACACTATCACCACCACAACAACACTATCACCACCACCACAACACTATCACCACCACACCACCACAACACTATCACCACCACAACACTATCACTACCACCACCACCACAACAATATCACTACCACCACCACCACAACACTATCACCACCACTACAACACTATCACCACCACCACCACAACACTATCACCACCACCACAACACTATCACCACCACCACAACACTATCACCACCACCACCACAACAACACTATCACCACCACCACAACAACACTATCACCACAACAACAACACTATCACCACCACCACAACACTATCACCACCACCACAACACTATTACCACCACCACAACACTATCACCACCACCACCACCATCACCCCCACCACCATCATCACCACCACTATCATGTGGGAGTTCGATACGTGGATTAGGGTAGAAATACTCACGTAGGCTGTTATACGTATAATTGCTGTTATGTGGAGAATGCCCGCCAGACGTACCTATCTCCTTGCTTCCACTCGTAACACTGGCTAGGCGGCTGGCCAGTACCCCGCAGTGGGTGTTTTGAAATAGTGTCAGCTCAGCACAATATGAAGACGTGACTCAAGACGGTTGGTCGTGAGTCAACGGACACTGGTTACTGGTAACTGGTTACTACGTTACTACTACTGAGATTACTGCAAGAGTAAAGACAGCTCATTTTGCATTTAATTCAGTCTCCAGTAATATTTTTACTTGTATATTTCAATGTAAATTTTTTTTCCTTGGTCAATAGTCCTTTAAATTGAGTTTTCATTCCTCTTGCAGTGTATTTAAACATTATTCTGCAGAATTAGTTGTATATCTTTTCATTTCAATTCTAGAATTTTATATCATTTTTATTGTTCATTATTTTTGCCTTATTTGTTCTCGTGCTACTTTGCCATTATGTCTCACATACCGTCAAGTGATACTTTAGTGAATGTCGACACTCAGACCTCTCAGGCTACTACTGCTGGTCCTGTCATCAGTCCTCACAGTTCCTTACCGACTGACAGACCGACTCAGACACCGAGATATTATAGTAATACTCGTGATTCCCTTGATGCGTTACCTTTATTCAATGGCCATGTACATAGTCTTGAAGCATGGTTTGCGGTCATGTCCCAGTCACTTTTGAATGTTCACTTAGTGTATCATGCCTGTCAAAGTCAATATGAATCAGTCTACAGTACCAACATTCCCTTACTGACTGAAAGACAATACCTAGCCCTTGAGCAATGTGTTTGTTCTCACAGCTTGTATCTGAGATTTGTTAAAGTGCTGCGAAATGTGAAGTTCAGATTAAGTTCCTATAGATCCGTGAATTACTTATTAACGTAGCCGAGCGGTCAGGCACTAGTAATGCTGTCACTCCTGTCTGGACTCCAGCCACAATATCGTGCACGCAGGATAGTGCTTACTATCCTTGCGATGGCGACTTGTTCAAGTATTCGTTCCTTCCCAGGGGACGCTTTGAGAAGAACTTTACTTGCAACGAGTTATGCCATCTCTTGCTGATGCCACCAGCCATTGCAGAAAGACGTTTCTGTGGCTAGTGTGCTCACTTGAGTGTTGTTGTTGTCCCTTGTGTTTCAGATTGTGATCCCATCCTAGTTGACAGTAATCAGTGCATTGTAAGAAGTTATTTCTCGAGTAACTTCCATGTTGTTAATGTTTGCAAGTGAAGTTTATAGTTGATACCTCGTGTCACTGTGTGCGACTCAGAATATCAGCATTGTTCACCGTGTTCATTGTGCTTGCAGTTTGAGATAGTAGATTCGTTCTCCCTTGCTCATATTGCGTGTTATAGCGTTAATTTTTCAACCGGGGGGAGTCATCCACTCCACCGAGTTTGTTCATTCCTCCAGTAAGAACGAACAGATCCCATGTGGTCTGGTGTGATTCGATTCCTGCTCCAGGAAGATCTTATTCTGAATGTGAAACCACCAGCACCCATTAGTGACTTTCTCATGAACCAAGAATTACTGTATCGAACAGCAGAGTTGGGTACTCCTAGCAGAAGAGTATACCAGTTAGTAATTCCACAGTCACTAGTGAATGTAGCCTTACAGCTAGTTCACGATGTACCAGGTGTTGCACACCCTGGTATGGATCGTTCAGTAAAACAAGCCAGATTGAAATACTTTTGGCCTCGTATGGCAACTGATATTTCTGAGTATGTTAGGAAATGTAGTGTCTGCATGCAACATAAAGGCAATGCTAATGGTCCTAATCCAATCCAAGTGTATCCAACTACTAGCGAACCTTGGGAAAGAGTTGCGCTAGATTTGTTAACTAATTTCCAATGTTCCCTCCAAGGTAACAAACATCTGTGTGTTATGGTAGACCATTTCACCAGATATTGTGAGTTAGTTCCTATTGCAGATAAGACTGCCGAGACAGTAGCTAAAGCGTTTAAAGAACGCATTATCTGCAGGCATACCACCCCTAAGTCCCTAGTAACAGATAATGGAGGTGAATTCTGTAATGAAATTCTTGAAAATTTGTGTACCTTGTACAAGATCACTAAATCCACCATTGTTCCTCATCATCCTGCCAGCAATGGGTTAGCGGAACGAACCAATAAGAAAGTACTTGATGTCTTGAGAGCCACTATCAATCCCAATAGTGAAACTTGGGATGAAGTTATACCTGATGTGCAGTGTGCTATAAATTCTGCTTACAATGTTTCTATAGGTGACACTCCACATTATGCATTGTATGGTGTAGATAAGCGTTTGCCTTATGAGTTGTTATATTCTAATCCGAAACCAAATTACAACCCTGATGATTTCGTAGCAACTCGTACCAGCTTAGCTCAAAGTGTTTTTAGAAGAATCCGTGAAACACTTCATAAATCAACAGCTGAATTTACAAGAGTCGCAAATACTCGAGTAAAGCCATCCAAAATCAAAGTAGGTTCGAGAGTTATGCTGACTAATTTTAACAAAACGTCTGCTATGCCAAAGCTTGATCAAAGGTTTGTTGGTCCTTATCGAGTAGTTGAACATATCACTGGTAATAAGTATAAGGTTAGAGAGATTAGTACTGGTCAGTATAAAGAATCGCATTTGGATCATATGAAGTTAGTATGTGATGATAATGATGTTCCAACCCAGACTAATGTGACAGACTCTGACAATCCTCCTGATCCTGTACTCTCTTCCTCTGATACTCAGTCAGATGATCAACCTGAATGTCGTTATTCCCTGCGTACACGACAGGTATTGAGAAATCCTCAAGTATCATTTGTAACTTCCAATTCAGATTTGCCTCAAATACAGCATGAGTTAGCCAATGCTACAGAATTTGATCCTCCCAGAGAGGACACCCATTCTGCATATGTCAATCACACCCTAGCAGAGTTGGGGTTAAATGTAAATAACCTGTATAGATGAATAGTTACAGTATCAACTTATCAGTATTCAAGAATTTTTTTTTTGTGTTCATGTTCTCTCCGCATTCTGAGAGTTAACAGTCTAGATTTGCGTGCACCGAATCTGCCTTTCTGTTAAACACTCTTTCTTTGTATATATTCCTTCCTCAGAATCCGTAGATCACACGAATACAGATCGATCGATCAAAATTTTTGTTTTTATCACTTGTAATCTCAATGTTGAGTTCGTTGTTCATTTGTTGAGTTTTAAGTTGTACTATAGTATACCTTGTATTACATTACAGTTTCAGTTACGTAAGCTTTCATTCCAATGTTCTACTTATGTATCTATAATGTTCATGTTGTGTACTTTGACATTGTATAGAATCAGCCCAAGCCGTATACCTGCCATCTCTAGTTTGTATTAGTTGTATGTCGGGACGACATACGTTAGCGTCGCCGAGCTCTCAGTAGTAGTAACGTAGTAACCAGTTACCAGTAATCTCAGTAGTAGTAACGTAGTAACCAGTTACCAGTAACCAGTGTCCGTTGACTCACGACCAACCGTCTTGAGTCACGTCTTCATATTGTGCTGAGCTGACACTATTTCAAAACACCCACTGCGGGGTACTGGCCAGCCGCCTAGCCAGTGTTACGAGTGGAAGCAAGGAGATAGGCACGGCTGGCAAGGGCTCTGTCCACATAACAGTAATTATACGTATAACAGCCTACGTGAGTATTTCTACCCTAATCCACGTATCGAACTCCCACATGATAAATTACGTGGATTAGGGTAGAAATACTCACGTAGGCTGTTATACGTATAATTGCTGTTATGTGGAGAATGCCCGCCAGACGTACCTATCTCCTTGCTTCCACTCGTAACACTGGCTAGGCGGCTGGCCAGTACCCCGCAGTGGGTGTTTTGAAATAGTGTCAGCTCAGCACAATATGAAGACGTGACTCAAGACGGTTGGTCGTGAGTCAACGGACACTGGTTACTGGTAACTGGTTACTACGTTACTACTACTGAGATTACTGGTAACTGGTTACTACGTTACTACTACTGAGACCACCACCACCACCACAACAACAACACTATCATCAACACCACAACACTATCACCACCACCACAACACTATCACCCCCACACCACTATCACCACCACTACAACACTATCACCACTACACCATTATCACCACCACCACCACAACACTATCCCCACCACACTATCACCACCCCCACACCACTATTACCACCACCACAACACTATCACCACCACCACAATACTATCACCACCACAACAACACTATCACCGCCACCACAACACTATCACCACGACCACCACAACATTATCACGACCATCGCAATACTATCACCACCACCAAAACACTATCACCACCACCACAACACTGTCACCACCACTACAACACTATCACCACCACCAGCACCACAACACTATCACCACCACCACCACAACACTATCACCACCACCACAACACTATCACCACCACCACCACAACACTATCACCACCACAACAACACTATCACCACCACCACAACACTATCACCACCACACCACCACAACACTATCACCACCACCACCACCACAACACTATCATCACCACCACAACACTATCATCACCACCACCACAACACTATCACCACCACCACAACACTATCACCACCACCACAACACTATTACCACCACCACAACACAACACTATCACCACCACCACAACACTATCACCACCACAACAACACTATCACCACCACCACAACACTATCACCACCACCACAACACTATTACCACCACCACAACGCTATCATCACCACCACCACCACAACACTATCATCAACACCACAACACTATCACCACTACCACAACACTATCACCACCACCACAACACTGTCACCACCACCACAACACTATCACCCCCACCACCACAACACTATCACAACCACCACAACACTATCACCACCACCACAACACTACCACCACCACCACCACCACCACAACACTATCACCACCACAACACTATCACCACCACCACCATCACAACAATATCACCACCACCACCACAACAACACTATCACCACCACCAAAACACTATCCCCACCACCACCACAACACTATCACCACCACCACAGCACTATCACCACCACCACAACACTATCACCACCACCACAACACTATCACCACCACAACACTATAACCACCCCTACAACACTATCTCCATCACCACAACACTATCACTACCACCACAACACTATCACCACCACCACAACACTATCACCACCACCACCACAACACTATCCCCACCACCACCACAACACTATCACCACCACCACAACACTATCACCACCACCACAGCACTGTCACCACCACCACAACACTATCACCACCATCACAACACTGTCACCACCACCACAACACTATCACCACCACCACAACACTATCACCACCACCACAACACTATCACCACCACCACAACACTGTCACCACCACCACAACACTATCACCACCACTACAACACTGTCACCACCACCACAACACTATCACCACCACCACAACACTATCACCACCACCACAACACTGTCACCACAACCACAACACTATCACCACCACCACAACACTATCACCACCACCACAACACTGTCACCACCCCACAACACTATCACCACCACCACAACACCATCACCACCACCACAACACTATCACCACCACCACAACACTGTCACCACCACCACAACACTATCACCCCCACCACCACAACACTATCACAACCACCACAACACTATCACCACCACCACAACACTACCACCACCACCACCACAACACTATCACCACCACCACCACCACCACCACCACCACCACCACCACCACCACCACCTCCAGCACCATCACCACCACCACAACAACAACAACACTATCACCACCACCACCACAACAACACTATCACCACCACCACAACACTATCCCCACCACCACCACAACACTATCACCACCACCACAACACTATCACCACCACCACAACACTATCACCACCACCACAACACTATCACCACCACAACACTATAACCACCCCTACAACACTATCACCATCACCACAACACTATCACTACCACCACAACACTATCACCACCACCACAACACTATCACCACCACCACCACAACACTATCACCACCACCACCACAACACTATCATCACCACCACAACACTATCACCACCACCACAGCACTGTCACCACCACCACAACACTATCACCACCACCACAACACTGTCACCACCACCACAACACTATCACCACCACCACAACACTATCACCACCACCACAACACTATCACCACCACCACAACACTGTCACCACCACCACAACACTATCACCACCACCACAACACTGTCACCACCACCACAACACTATCACCACCACCACAACACTATCACCACCACCACAACACTGTCACCACAATCACAACACTATCAGCACCACCACAACACTATCACCACCACCACAACACTGTCACCACCACCACAACACTATCACCACCACCACAACACTGTCACCACCACCACCACAACACTATCACCACCACCACAACACTGTCACCACAACCACAACACTATCATCACCACCACAACACTATCACCACCACCACAACACTATCACCACCACCACAACACTATCACCACCACCACAACACTATCACCACCACCACAACACTATCACCACCACCACAACACTATCACCACCACCACAACACTATCACCACCACCACAACACTATCACCACCACCACAACACTGTCACCACAACCACAACACTATCACCACCACCACAACACTGTCACCACAACCACAACACTATCATCACCACCACAACACTATCACCACCACCACAACACTATCACCACCACCACAACACTATCACCACCACCACAACACTATCACCACCACCACAACACTATCACCACCACCACAACACTATCACCACCACCACAACACTATCACCACCATCATGTAACTGTGTGTATATATGTGAATCACAACACTAACAATACCAATGAATCACTCAGTGATAACTGACATTGAGAAGGTGGTCATGAAAAAGATCTTCAAAACTATCTAGTGGAAATCGCTGTCAGGAATCATGCATCTAAAACCCAGCGTACAGCGCTTGCCCATTGGAAAAAAAATGTACGTTATTTACCCAGAGTTTTATTAAAATTTACTTAATTACTTGTGTAGAGATAAGTTTAGATTGATTTTCTCCTATGGTGGTTCCATTTTGTCTTTTTTTAGGCAGAAGAAACTGGTGAAGCTGAAATAATGATTACCACTGGGTTAATATCTGAGTGTCGAGGCTGGTTAATGTGTTATGAGTCAAGTTGTAAATAACTCTCATGTGCTATTAATATCAGTGTCTAAAGTTGTAAATAACCCTGAGTGCCATTAATATCAGTGTCTAAAGTTGTAAATGACCCTGAGTGCCATTAATATCAGTGTCTAAAGTTGTAAATGACCCTGAGTGCCATTAATATCAGTGTCTAAAGTTGTAAATGACCCTGAGTGCCATTAATATCAGTGTCTAAAGTTGTAAATGACCCTGAGCGCCATTAATATCAGTGTTTAAAGTTGTAAATGACCCTGAGTGCCATTAATATCAGTGTTTAAAGTTGTAAATGACCCTGAGTGCCATTAATATCAGTGTTTAAAGTTGTAAATGACCCTGAGTGCCATTAATATCAGTGTCTAAAGTTGTAAATTACCCTGAGTGCCATTAATATCAGTGTTTAAAGTTGTAAATGACCCTGAGTGCCATTAACATCAGTGTCTAAAGTTGTAAATGACCCTGAGTGCCATTAATATCAGTGTCTAAAGTTGTAAATGACCCTGAGGGCCATTAACATCAGTGTTTAAAGTTGTAAATGACCCTGAGTGCTATTAATATCAGTGTTTAAAGTTGTAAATGACCCTGAGTGCCATTAACATCAGTGTTTAAAGTTGTAAATGACCCTGAGTGCCATTAATATCAGTGTTTAAAGTTGTAAATGACCCTGAGTGCCATTAATATCAGTGTTTAAAGTTGTAAATGACCCTGAGTGTCATTATTATCAGTGTTTAAAGTTGTAAATGATTTTGAGTGCCATTAATATCTGTGTTTAAAGTTGTAAATGTCCCTGAGTGCCATTAATATCAGTGTCTAAATTTGTATATGACCCTGAGTGCCATTAACATGAGGGTCTAAAGTTGTAAATGTCCCTGAGTGCCATTAATGTGAGTGTTTTACGGTTCTATTCCACACCCTTCCATCCTTCATCTCTCCCTCTTATCCTTGTCTTCATCCCCTCCAGTCGTCTCCCACCGATCCCTCTCTCTCTCTCTCTCTCTCTCTCTCTCTCTCTCTCTCTCTCCCTTCTTATGTTCATCCCCCAATCCTCCCTCCATCCCTACCTACCTACCTACCTACCTACCTACCTACCTACCTACCTCTCTTAGACCTCTCAGTGTCCTAATTATCACCTTCTCTCTCTGTCTCAGTACCTTCAACATCTTTTTTGTTTTTATTTATTCTGTCTTATCTTACCTTAATCCTATCTCTTCCCTGTTAATTTCCCCTTTTCTCTCTCTTTTCCCCTTTCTTTTCCAGTCCATCTTTCCTTCCCATTCCATCTCGCCTTAGCAACCTCCATCCCTCCCTCCCTCCCTCCCTCCCTCCCTCCCTCCCTCCCTCCCTCCCTCACTCACTCGCTCTCCCTCACTCTCCCTCCTCCTCCTCCACCGTCAATATCTGGTGAGTGTCAGCACATAATTCCTCCTCATCAGGAACGCCTATTTGTTCACCTTATTTCCCCACCCCCGTGTGTGTGTTGTGTGTGTGTGTGTGTGTGTGTGTGTGTGTGTGTGTGTGTGTGTGTGTGTGTGTGTGTGTGTGTGTGTGTGTGTGTGTGTGTTTGCAATACATCGTTCCTCCTCCTGGATACCATTCCATGGATGAACTGCATTTGTTTGAGTAATACTTTCTAGTGACCTCCTGCACCAGCTCCTGACCTCGCCTGGGTCAACAGTTCATCAGTGACCTCCTGCACCAGCTCCTGACCTCGCCTGGGTCAACAGTTCATCAGTGACCTCCTGCACCAGCTCCTGACCTCGCCTGGGTCAACAGTTCATCAGTGACCTCCTGCACCAGCTCCTGACCTCGCCTGGGTCAACAGTTCATCAGTGACCTCCTGCACCAGCTCCTGACCTCGCCTGGGTCAACAGTTCATCAGTGACCTCCTGCACCAGCTCCTGACCTCGCCTGGGTCAACAGTTCATCAGTGACCTCCTGCACCAGCTCCTGACCTCGCCTGGGTCAACAGTTCATCAGTGACCTCCTGCACCAGCTCCTGACCTCGCCTGGGTCAACAGTTCATCAGTGACCTCCTGCACCAGCTCCTGACCTCGCCTGGGTCACCAGTTCTTCAGTGACCTCCTGCACCAGCTCCTGACCTCGCCTGGGTCATCAGTTCTTCAGTGACCTCCTGCACCAGCTCCTGACCTCGCCTGGGTCACCAGTTCTTCAGTGACCTCCTGCACCAGCTCTTGACCTTGCCTGGGTCACCAGTTCTTCAGTGACCTCTTGCACCAGCTCCTGACCTCGCCTGAGTCATCAGTTCTTCAGTGACCTCCTGCACCAGCTCCTGACCTCGCCTGGGTCACCAGTTCTTCAGTGACCTCCTGCACCAGCTCCTGACCTCGCCTGGGTCACCAGTTCTTCAGTGACCTCCTGCACCAGCTCTTGACCTTGCCTGGGTCACCAGTTCTTCAGTGACCTCCTGCACCAGCTCCTGACCTCGCCTGGGTCACCAGTTCTTCAGTGACCTCCTGCACCAGCTCCTGACCTCGCCTGGGTCACCAGTTCTTCAGTGACCTCCTGCACCAGCTTCTGACCTCGCCTGGGTCACCAGTTCTTCAGTGACCTCCTGCACCAGCTCCTGACCTCGCCTGGGTCATCAGTTCTTCAGTGACCTCCTGCACCAGCTCCTGACCTTGCCTGGGTCACCAGTTCTTCAGTGACCTCCTGCACCAGCTCCTGACCTCGCCTGGGTCATCAGTTCTTCAGTGACCTCCTGCACCAGCTCCTGACCTTGCCTGGGTCACCAGTTCTTCAGTGACCTCCTGCACCAGCTCCTGACCTCGCCTGGGTCATCAATTCTCTTTCCATTAGTTTTCTCACTTCTCCAGCATAAACAATGGAGTAAGTCTCCGGGCAGTGAGGAAGCTACTGTATTTGCAGTGATCGCTCTATTACAACGTTTCTCATACTTGATAAAACGCAGTCCTGGGCGAAACATTGTAATATAGGTTTCACTTCAAATCTACTGTCTTTCCTTTGTTACTTCTGCTCAGATCTTGCTCATTTAGTCAATGTTTTTTCATATCTGGGACAAGACTTATAACAAACATCTGAAGTTCTCCAACTGTGATTTATGTGCTTGAATTGGTTTAGGCGAAGTGATGGTGCTGCATACTCGAGAAGGTTTGCTAGTCCTGCATGTGATGATAGGCTGGTTGTTATGTCTGCCCACATAACTTGGAACTGTTTCTACTCAGTTGGTACAATGTCCCCGGGTTCCTTAACCTGGCTACCTGTCTTTACTTTCCACACGAGAGGTTGAACTCCAGCAATCAATGACCAGGTCATTGTGAACAATAAAATGGTATAAAATACCGACAGGTTGTTAGGTAAGACAGTTAGGTATCTTTATTTCGAAACGTTTCGCCTACACAGTAGGCTTCTTCAGTCGATTACAGAAAAGTTGATAGAAGCAGAAGAGACTTGAAGACGATGCAATCAGTCCATCACCCTTGAAGTTTTGAGGTGGTCAGTCCCTCAGTCTGGAGAAAACATTGTTCCATAGTCTGAAACAATATGGAGTAGAAGTGATAGGATGGAGCCTTATATAGCGCCAGGAGGTGAGACGTAGGTCACTAGTAGAGGTAAGAATGTAGACGTTGGGAGGTCAGGTCCCTCTCAAATCCAGTCATTCTCACTAGTAGAAGTTGTCCAAGTTGATTTCAGGTCTGTTCCAAGATACCCTTGTGTTGCAGTGTCTGACAGAGTGAACAAAACTTCAAGGGTGATGGACTGATTACATCGTCTTCAAGTCTCTTCTGCTTTTATCAACTTTTCTGTACTCGACTGAAGAAGCCTACTGTGTAGGCGAAACGTTTCGAAATAAAGATACCTAACTGTTGCATATGTGTCTTACCTAACAACCAGGTTATTGCTGTCGTTTATCTGAGGCTTTACAGTTTGTTTCAGTTGTTCTCTTTCTACATCTTCCTCAACTTTAAATCATTTGAAAATACGTAAATATCATGGAGTTCTCTTATATCCAGTGAGTCCTTACTCCAATTTGCTCTTTATCAGTTTTTTAATATATATCTTGAGAATGACTTCATAACGTATTTTGAAAGTGTGATAACAGACTGGCTTGGCTTCCCGTCTCTGTTGTGTTGGATTTCCTTGAGCGTGTCTTCGATCTCTGAGGTTCAAAACGTAGAAAAAAATGCCATCTCTGAAGGTATTCTGTTACTGCTTCAGTAATCTCACTGCCTTCACGTGTTCCACTAAACATTTACTATTCACTCAATCATTTTTCAGGTTGTGAATATTAGGGATATTTGTCAGTCATTTCTGGCTCTCGTGTGTGAGCGTGTGTGTGCATATGCGTATATATATATATATATATATATATATATATATATATATATATATATATATATATATATATATATATATATAATTTTTTTTTATGAATATATAGGGAAGTACCACCTCTATAGCTGGACTGGGGACCCTCATCCTCAGAGAAGACAATAAACGTTCCTCAGGGAAAACTCAAGGTTCTCCCCGGAGCTGTTTGAATATTTTCTTCTCCTACCACCCCCTATATATTTTTTTATTCTAGGTGAACATTTATTAATAAACAAAATACATTTACAGAAAAAAACATAAACATGAATACAATGGCACAATGTATCAATGATCATGAATTTCCTCCAGCTCCTCCGAGGCTGGACGTGAGCCAAGTATGCAGCAAGCATTTCCCCTCTGGATGGCGACGCTGAGGCGCTGGAACATGAAAGTGGCTGCCCTTGGGTCCCTGGTGGTGTCGATGAGTCTGGAACCCAATTCTTTAAGGAAACGTGTGGCATTTTTTCCCAATGATCCTAAGGTCTCTGATCCCACTGGGACAAATTGATACTGTTGGCTAATGTCCCTGTACTTGCTGATCATGTACTCCTCCCTGTGGTCAGCAGCTCCTCCCTGTCGCCCCACACTGTGATGGATATAGGTGTCAGCCAGTGTGGACACACAGGTATAGTCCCATGCTAAGAGCTTGCCATTCTTCCAAGGATAGATGGTGATCCCGTCGGGGCGGTTTGCTGGGTTGTGGGTATTGTTTGCTGCAAGTGATCGTGGCTCCCTCTCGGCAGGGCATCCAGTTGTAGCAAGGGTTCTCTTAATGATGTCGTTGACCTCATTGTGTCTTGCATTCCAGCCCTTAGTTTTGGAACAGTTATGACCATGTAGACCGTATTGGTCTGCTTGCACTTCGCCGCAAATACACATATATTCTGTGTGAATTGGGGCAGCAAGGCACAGAGCCACTGCAATACGGAGGGTCTTAGGGTCGAGTAGCGTTCCCATTGCCGATATGGGAACTGTTTGGAGGAAGTCCCCGGAGTGAGGTGCACTCACAGCCTGGAGACGGGCAATCTCCCTATCTGATATTGCAGCCCTGAGCATGTTGGCAAGCACCTTTTCAGCAATTGGGCCATCCCAGCTTGACTGTTTGTGAGCCAGTGCTGCACTAGGGTTTGGTGCTGGAGCAGCAAGAGTCTCCCATTCGGTCAGTGGTCAGTCGTCACGTGAGGTCACAGACCCTGAGCTGCTTTGGGGATTAGTGTGGACGGTTACAAAGCATGGCTTGCTTCTGCAGTGTTTTAAAAATTGAGGTTGGAGAGTTGAAGGAGGAGGTCTTGCTTCTCCAGGAGGAGATTAGGAGGCTGAAGGTCCACCTCAATGGGTCTGGGAGAGAGTGTGAGGTGGCTGGAGTTGTGGGGAATGAGGCTTCTAGCAGTGAGGTGCAGTCTGTCTCTCGCTGTGAGGAGGCTGTAGTTGGGGAGGTAGCAACGGCTACCAGCAGTGAGGTGCAGTCCAGCACCTGCTACAAGTGGCGAGTGGTTCACAGTAATGGGAGGCGCATCAGAGTAAGGAAAGTTAAGAGTGAAGATCTGAAGGTAGGAAATCGCTTCTCTGTTCTTCAGGATGAATGTACTTCAGTGGCCAGTGAAGGTAAGGGTACTAGTGCCCCTGCTAATGGAGGTAAGCGCATTCTTGTGGTTGGTGACTCTCAGGTAAGATATATTTACCGTGCTTTTTGTAATAGGAATAAGAAGATGAGAGATAGAGTGTGCTTCCCTGGAGCTGGTGTTGGGGACATTGTCAACAGGCTGGATAATATCATGTCAGGTAATGGGAACAAGCCCATTATCTGTCTCAGTGCTGGTGGAAATGATATTGAGAAGGGTAGGAGAGAAGAGCTGCTAGATAAGTACAGGTCAGCTATAGATTTCATTAAGTCTAAGGGAGGGATCCCAATCATATGTAGCATCTTGCCTAGAAGGGGAGTAGGAAATGAATGGTTGTCTAGGGCAATTGGTGTAAATTGCTGGCTAGACAGATACTGCAAGGAACTTGCAATCCCATTCATTGACAACTGGAACAACTTTTATGGCAAACATGATATGTATGCAAGGGATGGGGTACATCTCTCTGGGGCTGGGGTGGTAGCACTTGCAGACTCGATTGAGAAGGCCATTGGTGAAATGCCTATGATTTTAAACTGATGGAAGATAGAGGTATGGGTGTGTGTGGGAAACAAGCAGGTTGCAACACTTGGGTTGGAAACAGTAAATGTATAAAAGGCATTCAGCATGAAGTTATAAATAAAGACAATAGATCAGGTCAGCAAACAAAGGGGGACAGCAGAGGGCAGCAAGGGACTAGCTCCCTTAAGGTTTACTATACTAATAGCAGGAGTGTAAGAAATAAGATAGATGAGCTAAGATTAATTGCAAGTGCAGGAAACATAGATATTATTGCTATAACAGAGACCTGGCTCAATCTGAAAGATAGAGAGATGCCCTCTGAATGTCACATACAAGGCTATAAATTATTCCACACTGACAGGGTCAACAGGAAAGGTGGTGGAGTAGCGATGTATGTCAGAGACAATTTAAATTGTTGTGTTAGACAAGATATTAAATTAGAAGCGTCAGCCACTGAATCTGTTTGGTTACAGCTTCTCGAGGGCCGAGAAAAACTAATTTTGGGTGTGATTTACAGGGCCCCAAATCTTGATAGGGAGTGCAGTAAACTTCTATGGGACGAAATTCGTAAGGCATCTACATACGAAAATGTTGTGCTAATGGGAGATTTCAACTATAGACAGATTGACTGGAGCAATTTGACAGGAAATTTAGAGTCAGGTGACTTTCTTGATACGATCCAGGATTGTTTTTTAAAACAGTTTGTGACAGAGCCAACTAGGGGAAATAACCTCCTTGACTTGGTTCTTGCCAGTAGGGAAACACTAATTAATAATCTTGAGGTTAATGATGAGCTTGGGGAAAGTGATCACAAATCACTCAGTTTTAATATATCATGGAATTCCCCTAATAATGGCAATCAAGTCTCCGTCCCTGACTTTCGCTTGGCTGATTTCATAGGACTGAAAAATTACTTAGGTGGGCTGAACTGGAATGACCTGACTAAGGGTCAGGTAGGTGGTGATGGTTGCCGATATGATGCTTTCCAGGGCATAGTTCTAGCTGCTCAGTCAAATTATGCTCCAAATAGGGAAATCAGATCAAACAAAAATGATCCTAAATGGATGAACAATAGATTAAAATATCTGATTGGTCAAAAGAGAGGCATATATAGGCAAATCAAAAGAGGAGAGGGGCAATTAAGAAATCGATATATTCAGTTAAAGAGAGAAATAAAAAAAGGGAATTAGAAAAGCAAAAAGAGATTATGAGGTTAAAGTTGCAAGAGAATCGAAGACTAACCCAAAAGGATTCTTTCAGGTATACAGAAGTAAGATCAGGGACAAGATAGGCCCACTCAAAAGTTCCTCGGGTCAGCTCACTGACAGTGATAAGGAAATGTGTAGAATTTTTAACACATACTTCCTCTCAGTTTTTACACAGGAGGATACCAGCGATATTCCAGTAATGATAAATTATGTAGAACAGGACGATAATAAACTGTGCACTATTAGGGTCACAAGTGACATGGTCCTTAGGCAAATAGATAAATTAAAACCTAACAAATCCCCAGGCCCTGATGAACTGTATGCAAGGGTTCTAAAGGAATGTAAAGATGAGCTTAGCACACCTTTGGCTAATCTTTTCAACATATCACTACAAACTGGCATGGTGCCAGATAAGTGGAAAATGGCAAATGTGATACCTATTTTCAAAACAGGTGACAGGTCCTTAGCTTCGAACTATAGACCAATAAGCCTAACCTCCATAGTGGGAAAATTTATGGAATCAATAATTGCCGAGGCAGTTCGTAGCCACCTTGAAAAGCATAAATTAATCAACGAATCTCAGCATGGTTTTACAAAGGGGTGTTCCTGCCTTACGAATTTATTAAATTTTTTCACTAAGGTATTTGAGGAGGTAGATCATGGTAATGAATATGATATTGTGTATATGGACTTCAGTAAGGCTTTTGACAGGGTCCCACATCAGAGACTATTGAGGAAAATTAAAGCACATGGAATAGGAGGAGAAATTTTTTCCTGGATAGAGGCATGGTTGGCAAATAGGCAGCAGAGAGTTTGCATAAATGGGGAGAAATCAGAGTGGGGAAGCGTCACGAGCGGTGTTCCACAGGGGTCAGTGTTGGGCCCCCTGCTGTTCACAATCTACATAAACGACATAGATGAGGGCATAAAGAGCGACATCGGCAAGTTTGCCGATGACACCAAAATAGGCCGTCGAATTCATTTTGACGAGGACATTCGAGCACTCCAGGAAGATTTGAATAGACTGATGCAGTGGTCGGAGAAGTGGCAGATGCAGTTTAATATAGACAAATGCAAAGTTCTAAATGTTGGACAGGACAATAACCATGACACATATAAACTAAATAATGTAGATCTTAATATTACGGATTGCGAAAAAGATTTAGGAGTTCTGGTTAGCAGTAATCTGAAACCAGGACAACAGTGCATAAGTGTTCGCAATAAAGCTAATAGAATCCTTGGCTTCATATCAAGAAGCATAAATAATAGGAGTCCTCAGGTTGTTCTTCAACTCTATACATCCTTGGTTAGGCCTCATTTAGATTATGCTGCACAGTTTTGGTCACCGTATTACAGAATGGATATAAATTCTCTGGAAAATGTACAAAGGAGGATGACAAAGTTGATCCCATGTATCAGAAACCTTCCCTATGAGGATAGACTAAGGGCCCTGAAACTGCACTCTCTAGAAAGACGTAGAATTAGGGGGGATATGATTGAGGTGTATAAATGGAAGACAGGAATAAATAAAGGGGATGTAAATAGTGTGCTGAAAATATCTAGCCTAGACAGGACTCGCAGCAATGGTTTTAAGTTGGAAAAATTCAGATTCAGGAAGGATATAGGAAAGTACTGGTTTGGTAATAGAGTTGTGGATGAGTGGAACAAACTCCCAAGTACCGTTATAGAGGCCAGAACGTTGTGTAGCTTTAAAAATAGGTTGGATAAATACATGAGTAGATGTGGGTGGGTGTGAGCTAGACCTGATAGCTTGTGCTACCAGGTCGGTTGCCGTGTTCCTCCCTTAAGTCAATGTGACCTGACCTGACTAGGTTGGGTGTATTGGCTTAAGCCGGTAGGAGACTTGGACCTGCCTCGCATGGGCCAGTAGGCCTTCTGCAGTGTTCCTTCGTTCTTATGTTCTTATGTTCTTATAGCTAGGGTCTTCTATTCCTGCTGAGTCACTATATAATACTGGGAATACAGGGATCAGCAACTATGCTGACAGATAGGAAAGCTGGTAGAGCAATCTGGGAGGATCTGCGTACTCCTAGCCCTCCAAGCCTGACCGGAAGTGAGGCTTGCAACCACTGTCCATAGTCAAGGGAAAGATTCAATACACTCTCTAGCATGGCCTTCAGGAGAGAGTCATATTCCTTGAGTTTTGGACTGCTGAAGGCTGGGGAGCATCTCAGAAAATAGGTAACTTTTGGGATTGACAGGCACCTGGTGAGTAGGTAGGAGGCATCGTGTGTGTCAATGTCTTTCATCCTGCTTTCCATCGTCCGGAGGTCTGAGACTTTTTTTCCTAGGATCAGATCGATGGCATTGGACCCAAGAGGAGCACCTAGGAGAGTGCTATTGGCTAGATCAATGGCTCGTGCTCCTGGTAAAACGGCACTAATATTCTGGATCATCTGTTGATTGGTAGAAACTATTTCACATTTGGTGGGGTTTAAAGAAAGGCCCAGGCTTTCTCCCATGTCTTTAATTTTACTGATGTCCTCTAGGAGAGATTCTGTTGTGCCAGCTAGGGTACCATCGTCCAGGAACCAGATATTGAGCTCGCTGGAGAGTGCTTCCGTGACTTCCTTGATGACCAAACAAAATAGAAAGGGAGCGAGAGGGTCCCCCTGTTGCACGCCCTCACACGAGTCAATTTCATGGTCCCCAAACAATAGTTTGGAAGTCACACTATAACACGATTCTATGAAGGGATAAAGGGAAGGGAAGTTTCTATAAACTGCTTGGAGAGCAGCATCCCTTCTGATTGAGTTGAAAGCATTGGCAAAGTTCAATTTGACCAAGGCTTTTTCATAGGACATGTTTTTGATATATACTCGTGCTGCGTGGGCAGCTGCTTCACAGCCCTGTTGAACGCCGAAACCGAGCTGAGTTGGTTTCAGCATTGCAGCAGCCTCTTGACTCACCCTTCTTACTGCAGCCTTGGCGACTAGGCGCCGAAGGGTGTTACCCACTGCAATGGGCCTGATTCCGCCATCCTTTTTCAGGAGGGCACACTATATATATATATATATATATATATATATATATATATATATATATATATATATATATATATATATATATATATATATATATATATATATATATATATATATATATATATATATATATATACATATATATATACATATATATATATATGTGTGTGTGTGTGTGTGTGTGTGTGTGTGTGTGTGTATAGCTCTTAGCATGGGACTATACCTGTGTGGTGTCGACGCTGGGTGACACCTACATCCATCACAGTTTCGGGCGACAGGGAGGAGCTGCTGACCACAGGGAGGAGTACAAGATCAGCAAGTACAGGGACATAAGTCAACAGTATCAATTTGTCCCAGTGGGATCAGAGACCTTGGGATCATGGGGAAAAAATGCCACACGTTTCCTTAAGGAACTGGGTTCCAGACTCATCGACACCACCAGGTACCCAAGGGCAGCCACTTTCATGTTCCAGCGCCTCAGCGTGGCCATCCAGAGGGAAAATGCTTCCTGCATACTGGGCTCGCGTCCAGCTTCAGACGAGCTGGAGGAGATTCATAATCTATGATTTATTGTACCAAAGTATTCATGCTTGTGTTTTCTGTCAATGTATTCTGTCTATTAATAAAATTCACATGTAATGTAAAATATAGGGGATGGTAGAAGAAGAAATATTCAAATTGCTGTGGGGAGAACCTTGAGGTTTTCCCTGAGGTACGTTTATTGTCTTCTCTGAGGATGAGGGTCCCCAGTAAAGTTCTAGAGGTGGTACCTCCATAAATATATATATATATATATATATATATATATATATATATATATATATATATATATAGATAGATAGATAGATAGATAGATAGATAGATAGATAGATAGATAGATAGATAAATATAGGACCGAAAGTTCATTGACGGAGCCATGATCTGGGATAATCTAACAGGTTCTCAAACCAGACCTGCTCCCCCCAACAACTACAAACAATCGCACTAGGATGGTCCAGTAGTGGAAAATATAGCCTCAACAATGCTTCAGAGTGTGTCAGGGAAGGATAAAGCCCGCCTCCTGGCAGTGAGAGCCCCTCATGCAGGAGACTTTCTGTTGGCTGTTCCCAGCTCCAGCCTTGGCACACGCCTCGACCCACAGACCATCCGCATTGGTGTTGCCCTTCGACTTGCCGCCCCTATTCTCGCCGACCACAGGTGTATTTATGGCAGTGAAGCAGCAGACCGATTCGGGTACCATGGTCTTGTGTGCCGTAAATCCGAGGGAAAGATTGCAAGACATGAGGAGGTTAATAACATCAAAAGGAGCCTCACAACAGCCGGATGCCCAGCAGTAAGGGAGCCACCCCAACTATGCAGATCTGATGGCAGCCAGAAGCCTCTAGAGATGGTACCACCCTTCAAGCTTGGACAGACGGGAAGCAGGTAGTGTGGGACTATACATGTGCATCTACCTTGGCTGATACCTATCTCCAATACACCAGGGAGGAAGGAGGGGCAGCTGCCAGCTTCAGGGAGTCCCAAAAGTCTAGAAAATATGGAGAACTTGCCCATCATTATATGTTTGTTCCCATTGGCTCAAAGACCCTTAGCTCATGGAGAAATAATGCATCTAAATTCCTTAAGGAGCTGGGAAAAAGAATCATCAGGATAACTAGGGATCCCAGGGCAGCTAGTTTTCTGTTCCAGCGGCTCAGTGCCGCTGTTCAAAGGGGTAATGCCTGCTGTATTTTGGGCACACGCCCCAGCTCTGAGGAGCTGGAGGAGATTTTCGCCTTATAATCGGTGATACACACGTAACAACATGTACCGTATATGCAACCTTTATATCAACAATGTATCTTTTAGATATTCTGTATATATATATATATGTGCAATGTATTGATGTTTATCTTGGTACAATAAATTTCATATACCATAGCGACATTCCCACAGTGCCACACATTTCATCAGTGACAAACACATTCCCACAATCGCATACTGCCGTATACATTCCCATAGTGCCACACATTCCCACAGCGACACACATTCCCACAGCAGCGCAACACATTCCCACAGCAGCTCCACACATTCCCACAGCTTCCCACATTCCCACAGCGCTACATGGTGCTGGCTACCGTACTTGAAGCAGCTCAGGATTGACGCTGGGCTCCGACATGCATGACATCCTCCTCTAATTACCGTCCACTAACTACCCCGACCAGAACATCGGGGGAAGTGCCCAGTAATTATGTGTTGATAAAATTAGTGTTAGTGGCTGACTCCGGTAATGAGTTTCAGGAAGCCAGCGTTTGCTTGCACCACCGGAAACTCTCTTTTATATTCTCCCTATTTTTAGATGAATTTTTTCGTGTGCAATTGCTTAACGGTGCGACCTGACATGTTGAAGTTAGTTGACGGTCAGAGCTAATTCACAGTTATTATTATTGCCCACAGTTATTATTACTACTCACAGTTATTATTACTACCCACAGTTATTATTACTACCCACAGTTATTATTACTACCCACAGTTATTATTACTACCCACAGTTATTATTACTACCCACAGTTATTATTACTACTCACAGTTATTATTACTACTCACAGTTATTATTACTAATCACAGTTATTATTACTACCAAGAGTTATTATTACTACCCACAGTTATTATTACTAACCACAGTTATTATTACTACCCACAGTTATTATTACTACCCACAGTTATTATTACTACTCACAGTTATTATTACTACCCACAGTTATTATTACTACTCACAGTTATTATTACTACTCACAGTTTTTATTACTACCCACAGTTATTATTACTATCCACATTTATTATTACTACCCACAGTTATTATTACTACCCACAGTTATTATTACTACTCACAGTTATTATTACTACTCACAGTTATTATTACTAATCACAGTTATTATTACTACCAAGAGTTATTATTACTACCCACAGTTATTATTACTACCCACAGTTATTATTACTACCCACAGTTATTATTACTACCCACAGTTATTATTACTACCCACAGTTATTATTACTACTCACAGTTATTATTACTAATCACAGTTATTATTACTACCAAGAGTTATTATTACTACCCACAGTTATTATTACTACTCACAGTTATTATTACTACTCACAGTTATTATTACTAATCACAGTTATTATTACTACCAAGAGTTATTATTACTACCCACAGTTATTATTACTACCCACAGTTATTATTACTACGCACAGTTATTATTACTACCCACAGTTATTATTACTACCCACAGTTATTATTACTACTCACAGTTATTATTACTACCCACAGTTATTATTACTACTCACAGTTATTATTACTACTCACAGTTTTTATTACTACCCACAGTTATTATTACTACCCACAGTTATTATTACTACTCACAGTTATTATTACTACTCACAGTTATTATTACTACCCACAGTTATTATTACTACCCACAGTTATTATTACTACCCACAGTTATTATTACTACCCACAGTTATTATTACTACTCACAGTTATTATTACTACCCACAGTTATTATTACTACCCACAGTTATTATTACTAACCACAGTTATTATTACTACCCACAGTTATTATTACTACTCACAGTTATTATTACTACTCACAGTTATTATTACTACTCACAGTTATTATTACTACTCACAGTTATTATTACTACTCACAGTTATTATTACTACTCACAGTTATTATTACTACTCACAGTTATTATTACTACTCACAGTTATTATTACTACTCACAGTTATTATTACTACCCACAGTTATTATTACTACTCACAGTTATTATTACTGCTCACAGTTATTATTACTACTCACAGTTATTATTACTACTCACAGTTATTATTACTACCCACAGTTATTATTACTACTCACAGTTATTATTACTACTCACAGTTATTATTACTAACCACAGTTATTATTACTACCAAGAGTTATTATTACTACCCACAGTTATTATTACTAACCACAGTTATTATTACTACCCACAGTTATTATTATTACCCACAGTTATCATTACCACCCACAGTTATTATTACTAATCACAGTTATTATTATCACCTAGAGTTATCATTACCACCCACAGTTATTATTACTAATCACAGTTATTATTATCACCTACAGTTATCATTACCACCCACAGTTATTATTACTAATCACAGTTATTATTATCACCTACAGTTATCATTACCACCCACAGTTATTATTACTAATCACAGTTATTATTATCACCTACAGTCATTATTACCACCCACAGTTATTATTACTACCCACAGTTATTATTATCACCTACAGTTATCATTACCACCCAGAGTTATTATTACTAATCACAGTTATTATTATCACCTACAATTATTATTACTACCCACACTTATTATTACTACTCACAGTTATTATTACCACCCACAGTTATTATTGCTACCCACAGTTATTATTACTAACCACAGTTATTATTACTACCCACTGTTGTTATTACTACCCACAGTTATTATTACTACCTACAGTTGTTACTACTACCCACAGTTATTATTACTACCCACAGTTATTATTACTACCTACAGTTGTTATTACTACCCACAGTTATTATTACTACGCACAGTTATTATTACTACCTACAGTTATTATTGCTACCCACACTTGTTATTACTACCCACAGTTATTATTACTACCTACAGTTATAATTACTACCCACAGTTATTATTACTACCCATAATTAACATTACCACCCACAGACATTATTACTACCCACAGTTATTATTATTACCCACAGTTATTATTACTACCGACAGTTATTATTACTACCCACAGTTATTATTACTACCCACAGTTATTATTACTACCCACAGTTGTTAATACTACCCACAGTTATTATTACTACCTACAGTTGTTACTACTACCCACAGTCATTATTTCTACCCACAGTTATTATTACTGCCTACAATTATTATTACTACCCACAGTTACTCTTACTACCCACAGTTATTATTACTACCCACAGTTATTATTACTACTCACAGTTATTATTACTACCCACAGTTATTATTACTACCCACAGTTGTTATTACTGCCCACAGTTATTATTTTTACCTACAGTTATTATTGCTACCGAAAATTATTATTACTACCCACAGTTATTATTACTACCCACAGTTATTATTACTACCCACAATATTTATTACTACCCACAGTTGTTATTACTACCCACAGTTATTATTACTACCCACAGTTATTATTAATACCTACAGTTATTATTACTACCTACAGTTATTATTGCTACCCACAGTTATTATTACTACCCACAGTTATTATTACTGCCGACAGTTATTATTACCACCCACAGTTATTATTACTACCCACAGTTATTATTACTACCCACAGTTATTATTACTACCTACAGTTATTATTACTACCCACAGTTATTATTACTACCTACAGTTATTATTACCACCCACAGTTATTATTACTACCCACAGTTATTATTACTACCCACAGTTATTATTACTACCCACAGTTATTGTTACTACCTACAGTTATTATTACTACCCACAGTTATTATTACTACTCACAGTTATTATTACTATCCACAGTTATTACTACTCACAGTTATCATTACTACTCACAGTTATTATTACTACCCACATTTATTAATACTACCCACAGTTATTATTACTACCCAAAGTTATTATTACTACTCACAGTTGTTATTACTACCCACAGTTGTTATTACTATCCACAGTTATTATTACTATCCACAGTTATTATTACTACCCACAGTTATTATTACTACCCACAGTTATTATTACTATCCACAGTTATTATTACTACCCACAGTTATTATTACTACCTACAGTTATTATTACTACCCACAGTTGTTATTAGTATTCACAGTTATTATTGCTACCCACGGTTATTACTACCCACAGTTATTATTACCACCCACAGTTATTATTACTGCACACAGTTATTATTACTACCTACAGTTATCATTACTACCCACAGTTATTATTACTACCCACAGTTATTGTTACTACCTACAGTTATTATTACTACCCACAGTTATTATTACTACTCACAGTTATTATTACTATCCACAGTTATTACTACTCACAGTTATTATTACTACCCACAGTTATCATTACTACTCACAGTTATTATTACTACCCACAGTTATTAATGCTGCCCACAGTTATTATTACTACCCAAAGTTATTATTGCTACTCACAGTTGTTATTACTACCCACAGTTATTATTACTACCCACAGTTATTATTACTACCCACAGTTGTTATTAGTATTCACAGTTATTATTGCTACCCACAGTTATTACTACCCACAGTTATTATTACCACCCACAGTTATTATTACTACACACAGTTATTATTACTACCTACAGTTATTATTACTACCCACAGTTATTATTACTACCCACAGTTATTATTACTACTCACAGTTATTATTACTACCCAAAGTTATTATTACTACCCACAGTTATTATTACTACCCAAAGTTATTATTACTACCCACAGTTATTATTACTACCCACAGTTACTCTTACTACCCACAGTTAATATTACTACTCACAGTTATTATTACTACTCACAGTTATTATTACTACCCACAGTTATTATTACTACCCAAAGTTATTATTACTACCCACAGTTATTATTACTACCCACAGTTACTCTTACTACCCACAGTTAATATTACTACCCACAGTTATTATTACTACCCACAGTTATTATTACTACTCACAGTTATTATTACTACCCAAAGTTATTATTACTACCCACAGTTATTATTACTACCCACAGTTACTCTTACTACCCACAGTTAATATTACTACTCACAGTTATTATTACTACCTACAGTTATTAGTACTACCCACAGTTATTATTACTACCCACAGTTATTGTTACTATCTACAGTTATTATAACCCACATGTATTATTACTATCCACAGTTATTATCACTACCCACAGTTATTATTACTATCCACAGTTATTATTACTTCCTACAGTTATTATTAGTACCTACAGTTATAATTACTACCCACAGTTATTATTACCCACAGTTATTATTACTACCCGCAGTTATTGTTACTACCCACAGTTAATATTACTATCTACAGTTATTATTAATACCCACAGTTATTATTACCATCCACAGTTATTATTACTACCCACGGTTATTATTACCATCCACAGTTATTATTACTACCCACAGTTATTATTACTACCCACAGTTATTATTACCATCCAGTTGTTATTATTACTATCCACAGTATAACTGACCATGCTACATTGTACCTCTCCATGCTACAGTGTACCACACCTTTCTACAGTGTACCTCACCATGCTACAGTGTACCACATTATTCTACAGTGTACCTCACCGTTCTACAGTGTACATCGCTATGCTACAGTGCACCTCACCATGCTACAGTGTACCACACCATGCTACAATGTTCCTCACCATGCTACACTGTTTCTCACCATGCTACAGTGTTCCTCACCATGCTACAGTGTACCTCACTATACTACAGTGTACCACACCATGCTACAGTGTACCACTCCATGCTACAGTGTGCCTCACCATGCTACAGTGTATCTCACTATGCTATAGTGTACCACACCATGCTACAGTGTACTACACCATGTTACAGTGTACCTCACCATGGTACAGTGTACCTCACCAAGATACAGTGTACCTCACTATGCTCCAGTGTACCTCACCATGCTACAGTGTACCTCACCATGCTACAGTTTACCACACCATGCTACAGTGTACCTCACCATGCTACAGTGTACCTCACCATGCTACAGTGTATCTCACTATGCTATAGTGTACCACACCATGCTACAGTGTACCACATCATGTTACAGTGTACCTCCACATGATACAGTGTACCTCATTCTGGTACAGTGTACCAAACCATGCTACAGTTTACCACTCTATGCTACAGTGTACCTCACCATGCTACAGTGTACCTCACCATGCTACAGTGTACCTCACCATGCTACAGTGTACCTCACCATGCTACAGTGTACCTCACCATGCTACAGTGTACCTCACTATGCTACAGTGTACCTCACCATGCTACAGTGTACCTCACTATGCTACAGTGTACCTCACCATGCTACAGTGTACCTCACTATGCTACAGTGTACCACACGATGCTACAGTTTACCACTCCATGCTACAGTGTACCTCACCATGCTACAGTGTACCTCACCAAGATACAGTGTACCTCACTATGCTCCAGTGTACCTCACCATGCTACAGTGTACCTCACCATGCTACAGTTTACCACACCATGCTACAGTGTACCTCACCATGCTACAGTGTGCCTCACCATGCTGTAGTGTACCTCACTATGCTACAGTGTACCTCACCATGCTACAGTGTACCTCACTATGATACAGTGTACCTCACCATGGTGCAGTGTACCTCACTATGCTACAGTGTACCACACCATGCTACAGTGTACCTCACTATGCTACAGTGTGCCTCACCATGCTACAGTGTACCTCACTATGCTACAGTGTACCTCACCATGCTACAGTGCACCTCACTATGCTACAGTGTACCTCACCATGCTACAGTGTACATCACCATGCTGCAGTGTACCTCACCATGCTGCAGTGTACATCACCATACTGCAGTGTACATCACCATGCTACAGTGTACCTCACTATGCTACAGTGTACCTCACCATGCTACAATGTACATCACTATGATGCAGTGTACCTCACCATTCTACAGTGTACCTCACCATGCTACAGTGTACCTCACTATGATGCAGTGTACCACACCATGCTACAGTGTACATCACCAACCTACAGTGTACCTCACTATGCTACTACAGTGTACCAAACCATGCTACAGTGTACCTCACCATGCTACAGTGTACCTCAGCGTGCTACAGTGTTTCTCACGATGCTACAGTGTACCTCACCATCCAACAGTGTACCACACCCTGTTACAGTGCACCTTACGATGCTACAGTGTACCTCACCATGCTACAGTGTACTAAACCATACTACAGTCCACCTCACCATGCTATAGTGTACCTCACCATGCTACAGTGTACCACATCATGCTACAGTGTACCTCACCATGCTACAGTGTACCTCACCATGCTACAGTGTACTTCACCATGCTACAGTGCACCACACCATGCTACAGTGCTAGGGAGGTACTGCTGACCCATGCTAAGGAAGTCCTGCTGACCCATGCTAAGGAAGTCCTGCTGACCCATGCTAGGGAAGTCCTCCTGACCCATGCTAGGGAAGTCCTGCTGACCCGTGCTTGGGAAGTCCTGCTGACCCATGCTAGATAAGTCCTGCTGACCCATGCTAGATAAGTCCTGCTGACCCATGCTAGATAAGTCCTGCTGACCCATGCTAGGGAAGTCCTGCTGACCCATGCTAGATAAGTCCTGCTGACCCATGCTAGATAAATCCTGCTGACCCATGCTAGGGAAGTCCTGCTGACCCATGCTAGATAAGTCCTGCTGACCTATGCTAGATAAGTCCTGCTGATCCATGCTAGATAAGTCCTGCTGACCCATGCTAGGGAAGTCCTGCTGACCCATGCTAGATAAGTCCTGCTGACCCATGCTAGGGAAGTCCTGCTGATGCATGCTAGATAAGCCCTGCTCACCCCTGCTAGATAAGTCCTCCTGACCCATGCTAGGGAGGTCCTGCTGACCCATGCTACGGAGGTCCTGCTGACGAATGCTAGATAAGTCCTGCTGACCTATGCTAGATAAGTCCTGATGACCCATGCTAGGGAGGTCCTGCTAACCCATACTAGGTAGGTCATGCTAACCCATGCTAGGGAAGTACTGCTGACCCATGCTAGGTAGGTCCTGCTGACCCATGCTAGGGAAGTCCTGCTGACTCATGCTAGGTAGGTACTGCTGACCCATGCTAGGGAAGTCCTGCTGACCTTGTTAGGGAGGTCCTACTGACCCATGCTAGGTAGGTCCTACTGACCCATACTAGGGAAGTCCTGCTGATCCTTGTTAAGGAGGTCCTACTGACCCATGCTAGGTAGGTCCTACTGACCCATACTAGGGAAGTCCTGCTGACCCTTGTTAAGGAGGTCCTACTGACCCAAGCTAGGGAAGTCCTGCTAACTCATACTAGGTAGGTCCTGCTGACCCATGCTAGGTAGGTCCTGCTGACCATGCTAGGTAGGTCCTGCTGACCCATGCTAGGGAAGTCCTGCTGACTCATGCTAGGTAGGTACTGCTGACCCATGCTAGGGAAGTCCTACTGACCCATGCTAGGGAAGTCCTGCTGACCCATGCTAGGTAGGTCCTGCTGACCCATGCTAGGTAGATCCTGCTGACCCATTCTGGGTAGGTCCTGCTGACCCATGCTAGGGAGGTCCTGCTGACCCATGCTAGGGAGGTCCTGCTAACCCATACTAGGTAGGTCCTGCTAACCCATGCTAGGGAGGTACTGCTGACCCATGCTAGGTAGGTCCTGCTGACCAATGCTAGGGAAGTCCTGCTGACTCATGCTAGGTAGGTATTGCTGACCCATGATAGGGAAGTCCTGCTGACCTTGTTAGGGAGGTCCTACTGACCCATGCTAGGTAGGTCCTACTGACCCATGCTAGGTAGGTCCTGCTGACCATGCTAGGTAGGTCCTGCTGACCCATGCTAGGGAAGTCCTGCTGACTCATGCTAGGTAGGTCCTGCTGACCCATGCTAGGGAAGTCCTAATGACCCATGC
Source organism: Cherax quadricarinatus (assembly GCF_038502225.1). NCBI lineage: Eukaryota > Metazoa > Arthropoda > Malacostraca > Decapoda > Parastacidae > Cherax > Cherax quadricarinatus. The sequence continues at coordinate 28,821,316 of NC_091314.1, forward strand.
TAGGGAAGTCCTGCTGACCCATGCTAGGTAGGCCCTGCTGACCCATGCTAGGTAGATCCTGCTGACCCATTCTGGGTAGGTCCTGCTGACCCATGCTAGGTAGGTCCTGCTGACCCATGCTAGAGAAGTCTTGCTGACTCATGCTAGGTAAATCCTGCTGACCCATGCTACGAAAGTCCTGCTGACCCATGCTAGAGAAGTCCTGCTGACCCATGCTAGGGAAGTCTTGCTGACCCATGCTAGGGAAGTCCTGCTGACCCATGCTAGGGAAGTCCTGCTGACCCATGCTAAATAAGTCCTGCTGACCTATGCTAGATAATTCCTGCTGACCCATGCTAGGGAGGTCCTGCTAACCCATACTAGGTAGGTCCTGCTGACCCATGCTAGGAAGGTCCTGCTAACCCATACTAGGTAGGTCCTGCTAACCCATGCTAGGGAGGTACTGCTGACCCATGCTAGGTAGGTCCTGCTGACCAATGCTAGGGAAGTCCTGCTGACTCATGCTAGGTAGGTATTGCTGACCCATGATAGGGAAGTCCTGCTGACCTTGTTAGGGAGGTCCTACTGACCCATGCTAGGTAGGTCCTACTGACCCATGCTAGGTAGGTCCTGCTGACCATGCTAGGTAGGTCCTGCTGACCCATGCTAGGGAAGTCCTGCTGACTCATGCTAGGTAGGTCCTGCTGACCCATGCTAGGGAAGTCCTAATGACCCATGCTAGGGAAGTCCTGCTGACCCATGCTAGGTAGGCCCTGCTGACCCATGCTAGGTAGATCCTGCTGACCCATTCTGGGTAGGTCCTGCTGACCCATGCTAGGTAGGTCCTGCTGACCCATGCTAGAGAAGTCTTGCTGACTCATGCTAGGTAAATCCTGCTGACCCATGCTACGAAAGTCCTGCTGACCCATGCTAGAGAAGTCCTGCTGACCCATGCTAGGGAAGTCTTGCTGACCCATGCTAGGGAAGTCCTGCTGACCCATGCTAGGGAAGTCCTGCTGACCCATGCTAAATAAGTCCTGCTGACCTATGCTAGATAATTCCTGCTGACCCATGCTAGGGAGGTCCTGCTAACCCATACTAGGTAGGTCCTGCTGACCCATGCTAGGGAGGTACTGCTGACCCATGCTAGGTAGGTCCTGCTGACCCATGCTATGGAAGTCCTGCTGACTCATGCTAGGTAGGTACTGCTGACCCATGCTAGGGAAGTCCTGCTGACCTTGTTAGGGAGGTCCTACTGACCCATGCTAGGTAGGTCCTACTAACCCATACTAGGGAAGTCCTGCTGACCCTTGTTAAGGAGGTCCTACTAACTCATGCTAGGGAAGTCCTGCTAACCCATACTAGGTAGGTCCTGCTGACCCATGCTAGGTAGGTCCTGCTGACCCATGCTAGGTAGGTCCTGTTGACCCATGCTAGGGAAGTCCTGCTGACTCATGCTAGTCATGCTAGGCAGATACTGCTGACCCATGCTAGGGAAGTCCTACTGACCCATGCTAGGGAAGTCCTGCTGACCCATGCAAGGTAGGTCCTGCTGACCCATGCTAGGTAGATCCTGCTGACCCATGCTAGGTAGGTCCTGCTGACCCATGCTAGGTAGGTCTTGCTGACCCATGCTAGGTAGGTCATGCTGACCCATGCTAGGTAGATCCTGCTGATCCATGCTAGGTAGGTCCTGCTGACCCATGCTAGGGAAGTCCTGCTGACCCATGCTAGGTAGGTCCTGCTGACCCTAGCTAGGGAAATCCTGCTGACCCATGCTAGGTAGGTCCTGCTGACCCATGCTAGGTAGGTCCTGCTGACCCATGCTAGGTAGGTCCTGCTGACCCATGCTATGGAAGTCCTGCTGATCCATGCTAGGTAGGTCCTGCTGACCCATGCTAGGTAGGTCCTGCTAACTCATGCTATGGAAGTCCTACTGATCCATGCTAGGGAAGTCCTGCTGACTCATGCTAGGTAGGTCCTGCTGACCCAGGCTAGGTAGATCATGCTGACCCATTCTGGGTAGGTCCTGCTGACCCATGCTAGGGAGGTCCTGCTGACCCATGCTAGGGAGGTCCTGCTAACCCATACTAGGTAGGTCCTGCTAACCCATGCTAGGGAGGTACTGCTGACCCATGCTAGGTAGGTCCTGCTGACCCATGCTAGGGAAGTCCTGCTGACTCATGCTAGGTAGGTATTGCTGACCCATGATAGGGAAGTCCTGCTGACCTTGTTAGGAAGGTCCTACTGACCCATGCTAGGTAGGTCCTACTGACCCATGCTAGGTAGGTCCTGCTGACCATGCTAGGTAGGTCCTGCTGACCCATGCTAGGGAAGTCCTGCTGACTCATGCTAGGTAGGTACTGCTGACCCATGCTAGGGAAGTCCTACTGACCCATGCTAGGGAAGTCCTGCTGACCCATGCTAGGTAGGTCCAGCTGACCCATGCTAGGTAGATCCTGCTGACCCATTCTGGGTAGGTCCTGCTGACCCATGCTAGGTAGGTCCTGCTGACCCATGCTAGGTAGATCCTGCTGACCCATTCTGGGTAGGTCCTGCTGACCCATGCTAGGGAAGTCTTGCTGACTCATGCTAGGTAAATCCTGCTGACCCATGCTACGAAAGTCCTGCTGATCCATGCTAGAGAAGTCCTGCTGACCCATGCTAGGGAAGTCTTGCTGACCCATGCTAGGGAAGTCCTGCTGACCCATGCTAGGGAAGTCCTGCTGACCCATGCTAGATAAGTCCTGCTGACCTATGCTAGATAATTCCTGCTGACCCATGCCAGGGAGGTCCTGCTAACCCATACTAGGTAGGTCCTGCTGACACATGCTAGGGAGGTACTGCTGACCCATGCTAGGTAGGTCCTGCTGACCCATGCTAGGGAAGTCCTGCTGACTCATGCTAGGTAGGTACTGCTGACCCATGCTAGGGAAGTCCTGCTGACTCATGCTAGGTAGGTCCTGCTGACCCATGCTAGGGAAGTCCTGCTGACTCATGCTAGGTAGGTCCTGCTGACCCATGCTAGGGAAGTCCTGCTGACTCATGCTAGGTAGGTACTGCTGACCCATGCTAGGGAAGTCCTGAACATTAAAATGGTATAAAATACCGACAGGTTGTTAGGTAAGACACATATGCAACAGTTAGGTATCTTTATTATGAAACGTTTCGCCTTCACAGTAGGCTTCTTCAGTCGAGTACAGAAAAGTTGATAGAAGCAGAAGATACTTGAAGACGATGTAATCAGTCCATCACCCTTAAAGTTTTGAGGTGGTCAGTCCCTCAGTCTGGAGAAGAGCATTGTTCCATAGTATGAAACAATATGGAGATGAAGTGACAGGATGGAGCTTATATAGCGCCAAGAGGTGAGACGTAGGCCACTAGGAGAGGTAAGAACTCAGATGTTGAGAGGTCAGGTCCCTCTCAAATCCAGCCTTTCTCACTAGTGGAAGTTGTCGAAGTTGATTGCAGGTCTGTACCAAGATACCCTTGTGTTGCAGTGTCTGACAGATTGAACATTAAAATGGAGGGACTGACCACCTCAAAACTTTAAGGGTGATGGACTGATTACATCGTCTTCAAGTATCTTCTGCTTCTATCAACTTTTCTGTACTTGACTGAAGAAGCCTACTGTGTAGGCGAAACGTTTCATAATAAAGATACCTAACTGTTGCATATGTGTCTTACCTAGGGAAGTCCTGCTGACCTTGTTAGGGAGATCCTACTGACCCATGCTAGGTAGGTCCTACTAACCCATACTAGGGAAGTCCTGCTGACCCTTGTTAAGGAGGTCCTACTAACTCATGCTAGGGAAGTCCTGCTAACCCATACTAGGTAGGTCCTGCTGACCCATGCTAGGTAGGTCCTGCTGACCCATGCTAGGGAAGTCCTACTGACCCATGCTAGGGAAGTCCTACTGACCCATGCTAGGTAGGTCTTGCTGACCCATGCTAGGTAGATCCTGCTGACCCATGCTAGGTAGGTCCTGCTGACCCATGCTAGGTAGGTCTTGCTGACCCATGCTAGGTAGGTCCTGCTGACCCATGCTAGGTAGGTCCTGCTGACCCATGCTAGGTAGGTCCTGCTGACCCTTGCTAGGGAAATCCTGCTGACCCATGCTAGGTAGGTCCTGCTGACCCATGCTAGGTAGGTCCTGCTGACCCATGCTAGGTAGGTCCTGTTGACCCTTGCTAGGGAAATCCTGCTGACCCATGCTAGGTAGGTCCTGCTGACCCATGCTAGGTAGGTCCTGCTGACCCATGCTATGGAAGTCCTGCTGATCCATGCTAGGTAGGTCCTGCTGACCCATGCTAGGTAGGTCCTGCTGACTCATGCTATGGAAGTCCTACTGATCCATGCTAGGGAAGTCCTGCTGACCCATGCTAGGTAGGTCCTGCTGACCCATGCTAGGGAAGTCCTGTTGACCCATGCTAGGTAGGTCCTCCTGACTCATGCTAGGGAAGTCCTGCTGACCCATGCTAGGTAGGTCCTGCTTACCCATGCTATGGAAGTCCTGCTGATCCATGCTAGGTACATAAGAACATAAGAAAGGAGGAACACTGCAGGAGGCCTGTTGGCCCATACTAAGCAGGTCCTTTACAATTCATCCCACTAACAAAACATTTGCCCAACCCAATTTTCAATGCTACCCAAGAAATAAGCTATGATGTGAAAGTCCCACCCGCTTGCCTAATTCTTGGGCACGACCTACTTCAACATTGAATAAGTGTTACACTGCCTCTGACTGCTTCACCTCTCCTGCCAACGGTATATAAGCTCCTTCTCAGCACGTATGCCGTATTCTATTCAAGATTGATGGACTGACCACATCGACTCAAGGTTGAGGGACTGATTACCTCATTCTCCTCCTATTCTTCAATATTCTCCTTTGTATGGACTGATGAAGCCACTGTGTGGCGAAACGTTTCCTCAATAAAGATACCCAAGAGTTGCACATGTGTCTAATTTATCAACATGTCGGTTCTCTGAACCATTCATCTACAAAGTCCCACTCAAATCCAACCCCTCCCACTCATGTACTTATCCAACCTAAATTTGAAACTACCCAAAGTCCTAGCCTCAATAACCCAACTAGGTAGACTGTTCCACTCATCAACTACCCTATTTCCAAACCAATACTTTCCTATGTCCTTTCTAAATCTTTCTTTCTCTAAGCCCATCGTAATCTGCTAAGCGAAAATCTGGGACTGTTACTGTGTTATCCCTACTATCATACTTCCATTCAATTCTAAATGTAATTGATTTGTGGTCGCTAGCACCCAGTTCCTCTGAAACTTGTAAATTATTAACAAGGGATTCATTGTTTGCCAGAACTAAGTCAAGCAGGTTATTTCCCCTTGTAGGTTCTGTCACAAACTGCTTCAAAAAACAATCCTGAACTACTTCTAAGAAGTCGTATGATTCTAAATTCCCAGTTAAGAAATTCCAATCAATATGACTAAAGTTAAAGTCTCCTAGAATTACTACATTATCGTGCCTTGTGGCCCTAACAATTTCCTCCCATAGTAGTCTCCCTTGGTCCCTATCTAAATTTGGGGGACGGTATATCACACCTAAAATTAATTTTTCATGCCCCTCTGAAAATTCTATCCAAACAGACTCTGTATGTGTTACTTCAGACTTAATACCCGTTTTTATGCAACAGTTCAAACGATCTCGGACATACAATGCCACGCCACCCCCCTTCCCGATACTTCTATCTACTTGGAACAATTTAAAACCCTGAATGTGACATTCTGCAGGCATGTCCCGACTTTTTGAATTAAACCACGTCTCAGTAATGGCAAATATATCTATGTTACCTGCACTAGCAACTAGTCTCAACTCGTCCATCTTATTCCTAGCACTGCGACTATTTGTGTAATAAATATTTAAAGACCCTCCTCTCTCTTTACCCTTCCTGCTCCTTTCTGTTATTCCACTAAACCTATTACTGTCCTTGTCAATTAGTGCCACTGGCTTTCCAATATCCACCTCATTTTGCCTATTACTAGTTCTCCTAGTACTCATATTACTACCCTGAGACTTCACAGTTTTCCCGCAAAAACCCATACCACTAACTATTCCTAGTTTAAAGACCTAACAGCTCCCTCCACTGCGTTGGCCAGTGCTCCCACCCCACACCTAGATAAGTGAACCCCATCCCTGGCATACATGTCATTTCTGCCATAGAAGAGGTCCCAGTTGTCAATGAATGTTACCACATTTTCCTTACAGTATTTGTCCAGCCAGCAATTGACACCAATTGCTCTGGACAACCATTCATTTCCAACTCCTCTCCTTGGCAAAATGCCACATATGACAGGCTTCCCACCCTTCCTCCTAATTATCTCTATTACTGACCTATACCTGCTAATCAGGTCCTCACTCCTACGTCTGCCAACATCGTTGCCTCCAGTACTGAGACAGATAATAGGATTGCTCCCATTACCTCTCATGATGTCATCCAGACGGCTAACAATATCCTTCATCCCAGCCCCAGGAAAACACACTCTCTGCCTCCTATTCCTATCCTTCAAGGAGAATGCCCTAGACTCTCACAATCTGGGCTAGACTCTCTTGGTGGTTCGACGTATTCCTGACAAGTGCCTAACTCTTCCTTATTGGCCCTTGTTGGAAGATCGTCTCTCTCTCATTATTGTTGTAGGTTCTGTGAGACTCTGTTCGCAGAACAGTGTACTTAGCACAGTGGTGACGTGTACTTAGCCAGTGGTGACGTGTACTTAGCTCTGTGAAGACCTGTTTGTGTGCTCTTGAGTGGTGACCTGTACTTTGAGTGCTGACCTATACTTAACTCTGTGAAGAAGTGTCTTGTTTGCTCCCGTGGACTGAACCAAGATGCCCTCCATCGAGCAACTTTACCAGCAACTTAAGGAAGAATTGAGGGCAGCGAAGATGGAGATACGGCGATTGACCGAGGAAAACAAGAGGATTCGTAGTAGTCCTCCTGTTTCGAGTCCTCAGGTCAAGAAGGGATCGTGGTCAGTGGCTGGACAGCAGGGGACGACGAAGTTGACGATCAAGAAGACGAATGGAAAGCCAGAAACGATGAAGAAGAAAGAGACTGCTGTGGAAACTCCCGTGGAAACCTCCAACGCATTCTCGGTGCTACCCGACAAATGTGAGTCTACTACTGGGATCGTCACGACGAACGACAGCAAGGAAGGTAAGAATATTGTTGTTGTTGGGGATAGCCAGGTTAGATACATGGATAGGGCATTCTGCTTGAAGGACAGGAGTAGGAGACAAAGGGTATGCTTTCCTGGGGCTGTGATGGAGGACATTGTTAGCCGGCTTGACAACATCATGAACGGTAATGGGATCAATCCTATTATTTGCCTCAGTGCTGGAGGCAATGATGTAGGCAAGCGTAGAAGTGAGGATTTAGTTAGAAAGTTCAGGACAGCTATAGACATGATTAGGAAGAAGGGGGGGCGCCCTGTTATATGTGGCATTTTGCCAAGAAGAGGTGTTGGTAATGAATGGTTGTCCAGAGCAATTGGTATTAATTGTTGGCTGGATAAACACTGTAAGGATAATGCAGTACCATTCATTGACAACTGGGACAACTTCTATGGCCGAAATGACATGTATGCCAGGGATGGGGTTCACTTATCCAGGGCAGGTGTGGGTTTTCTTGCTAACTCAGTTGAGGGGGTTGTTAGGACTTTAAACTAGGATTAGTTAGAGGTATGGGTTTAGAAATGATTAATAATGAGTATGGATATATTGACTTATGCTCTGATATTAAGAATCTTAATAGTAACTGTCATGGAGTAACTCTGGGTAATGATAATTTCAGAAATTGTGTAAAAACAAAGATGAATAGGAAAAATGTGCAGAAGAAAAAACATATGATGGTATTTTATGCTAACAGTCGAAGTGCAAGAAATAAAATTAATGAACTACGTTTGGTAGCATGTGCTGGGAACTTTGATATCATTGCATTAACTGAAACGTGGTATGATTTAAAGAGTCGGGATATGACTGCTGAGTGTAATATTCAGGGATTTAAGTTATTCAATGTGGATAGATGTAATGGGAAGGGGGGAGGAGTTGCATTGTATGTTCGAGAAAATATTAATTGTTGCATAAAAACAGGTATAAAAATAGATGGAGCAGTAACAGAGTCTGTTTGGGTAGAGTTCGTGGAGGGTCAAGAAAAACTAATTCTAGGTGTAATATACCGACCTCCAGGCTTGGATCACGATAGAGGGAGACTTCTTTGGGACGAAATTGTTAGGGCTTCTGGACACAGTAACGTAGTCATAGTAGGGGACTTTAACTTTAGCCAAATTGACTGGAATTCTTTGACAGGTAATCTAGAGTCCTGTGACTTCATGGAAACAGTTCAGGACTGTTTTCTGAAACAGAGTGTAACTGAACCTACCAGGGGTAATAATTTGCTAGACCTAGTCTTGTCAAATAAGGAAACACTCGTGAATAATCTGGAGATCACTGAAGAGCTTGGCGCAAGTGATCACAAATCCATCACCTTTAGCATTAATTGGGAATGCAAGAATAATGATAATACAGTAAAAATTCCCGATTTTCGTTCTGCCGATTATAATGGACTTAGGGAACATCTGTCTAATCTTGATTGGGGTTATCTAGCTAATGATTTTATTGACGATAATCATACTTATGAATATGAAGGGATCTGCTTTTATGATTGTTTTCTTAATAATGTACACAGTGCCCAGAGTATATACATTCCCCAGAGAGAAATTAGGTCTAATAATAACGATCCCAAATGGGTTAACAGGAGGCTAAAGCATCTATTAGGGGAGAAAAAGGGAATTTATAGGCGCATCCGAAGAGGAGAGGTTAACCTTACTGACCAATATGTTCAGCTTAAAAGAGAAGTAAAAAAGGCGATTAGAAAGGCTAAACGTGACTATGAAATTAGAGTCGCTAATGAATCAAAGACTAATCCAAAGGGGTTCTTTCAAGTGTATAGGACGAAGGTGAAGGAAAAAGTAGGACCTCTGAAATCTGGGAATGGACAGCTGACGGATAATGAACTGGAAATGTGTTCCTTATTTAATGACTATTTTTTGTCAGTTTTTACACAGGAAGATGTAAATGAGATTCCAGTAATTAACAATTATTTAGTTCCTGATGAATTTAAGTTAACTAATATTACTGTCACGAGGGACATGGTTATTAAACAGATAGACAAACTGAAACAAAATAAGTCCCCGGGACCCGATGAGTTGTTTTCAAGGGTACTTAAGGAATGCAAGATGGAGCTTAGTCAGCCATTAACGAGTGTATTCAATGCGTCCATCCTTACCAGTGTTGTGCCAGAGATGTGGAAGATGGCTAATGTGGTTCCTATATTCAAATCAGGGGATAAGTCCACTCCTTCAAATTACCGTCCAATAAGCCTGACATCTATAGTGGGCAAGTTATTAGAATCAATTATAGCTGACATTATCAGAAGTCACCTTGAAGAGCATAACTTGATAAATGAATCTCAGCATGGATTCACGAGAGGTCGTTCCTGCCTGACAAACTTACTGACGTTCTTCAATAGAACATTTGAGGCAGTTGACAGTGATAAGGAATATGATATTGTTTATTTGGATTTTAGTAAAGCCTTCGACAGAGTACCTCACAAGAGACTCTTAAGAAAAGTGGCAGCTCATGGTATAGGAGGTAAAGTTCTAGCATGGATTGAGGCATGGCTTACCAATAGAAAGCAGAGAGTTACCATTAATGGAGTGAAATCTGAATGGGGATTAGTCACTAGTGGCGTTCCACAAGGATCAGTTTTAGGCCCTCTCTTGTTCATAATTTACATTAATGACCTTGATGAAGGGATTACTAGTGACATGAGTAAGTTTGCTGATGATACAAAGATAGGCCGTATAATTCACTCTGAGGAGGATATCAATGAACTCCAGGACGATTTGAACAAATTAATGTCTTGGTCTGAGAAATGGCAGATGAAGTTTAATGTGGATAAGTGTAAGGTACTTGCCCTTGGTAATGAAAATAACCCTCGAAGCTATAATCTAGGTGAAGTAGAGCTTGGTCATACAGAATGTGAAAAAGACTTGGGAGTCATGGTAAGCAGAAATCTAAAGCCAAGACAGCAGTGCCTCAGTGTGCGCAACAAGGCCAACAGATTACTTGGATTTATCTCAAGAAGTATAAGTAACAGAAGTCCAAAAGTTATTTTACAGCTCTATACATCACTAGTGAGGCCTCATTTAGATTATGCTGCTCAGTTTTGGTCCCCTTACTACAGGATGGACATAGACTCATTAGAGAACATACAGAGAAGAATGACTAAAATGATTTACTGTGTAAGGAACCTCCCGTATGAAGATAGACTTAAAGCCTTAAATCTCCACTCTCTGGAGAGGCGTAGAATGAGGGGAGATATCATTGAAGTGTATAAGTGGATGACGGGCATAAACAAGGGAGACATTAATAAAGTACTGAGGGTGTCGAACCAGGTAAGAACCAGGAATAATGGATTTAAGTTGGATAAATTTAGATTTAGAAAGGACATAAGAACATAAGAACATAAGAAAGGAGGAACACTGCAGCAGGCCTGTTGGCCCATACTAGGCAGGTCCTTTACAATTCATCCCACTAACAAACATTTGACCAACCCAATTTTCAATGCTACCCAAGAAATAAGCTCTGATGTGCAAGTCCCACTCAAATCCAACCCCTCCCACTCATGTACTTATCCAACCTAAATTTGAAACTACCCAAAGTCCTAGCCTCAATAACCCAACTAGGTAGACTGTTCCACTCATCAACTACCCTATTTCCAAACCAATACTTTCCTATGTCCTTTCTAAATCTAAACTTATCTAATTTAAATCCATTACTGCGGGTTCTCTCTTGGAGAGATATCCTCAAGACCTTGTTAATATCCCCTTTATTAATACCTATCTTCCACTTATACACTTCGATCAGGTCTCCCCTCATTCTTCGTCTAACAAGTGAATGTAACTTAAGAGTCTTCAATCTTTCTTCATAAGGAAGATTTCTAATGCTATGTATTAATTTAGTCATCCTACGCTGAATGTTTTCTAACGAATTTATGTCCATTCTGTAATATGGAGACCAGAATTGAGCTGCATAATCTAGGTGAGGCCTTACTAATGATGTATAAAGCTGCAGTATGACCTCTGGACTTCTGTTGCTTACACTTCTTGATATAAATCCCAGTAATCTATTTGCCTTATTACGTACGCTTAGGCATTGCTGTCTTGGTTTAAGGTTGCTGCTTACCATAACCCCCAAGTCCTTTTCGCAATCTGTATGGCTAAGTTCTACATTATTTAACTTATAAGTGCTAGGGTTATGGACACTTCCGAGCTTCAGAACCTTGCATTTATCTACATTGAACTGCATCTGCCACTTTTCTGACCAAGAGTAGAGTTTGTCTAAATCCTCCTGAAGTTCCCTAACATCTACGTTTGAATCAATTATCCTACCTATCTTCGTGTCATCGGCGAATTTGCTCATATCACTAGTAATTCCTTCATCAAGATCATTGATATATATTATAAACAACAACGGGCCCAAGACTGATCCCTGTGGAACGCCACTTGTTACTGATCCCCACTCGGATTTAACCCCATTTATGGACACTCTCTGCTTCCTGTCTGTGAGCCATGATTCGATCCACGAGAGCACTCTTCCCCCAATGCCATGAGCTGCTACTTTCTTCAACAGTCTTTGGTGCGGAACTCTATCAAATGCCTTACTAAAATCTAAGTAAATAATATCAAATTCTTTATCGTGGTCAACAGCCTCAAAAGCTTTACTGAAAAAAGTTAATAAATTAGTTAGACAAGACCGGCCTCTTGTGAATCCATGCTGAGTATCATTAATCAAGCTATGCTTATCGAGATGGCTTCTTATAATTTGAGCTATAATTGACTCTAGTAATTTGCCTACAATTGAGGTCAGGCTTATTGGGCGGTAATTTGACGGTAACGACTTGTCCCCTGTTTTAAAAATAGGAATTACATTAGCCATCTTCCACATATCAGACACTACACCTGTTTGAAGAGATAAATTAAAAATATTAGTTAATGGTTCACAGACTTCCATTTTGCATTCCTTTAGAACCCTTGAAAAAACCTCATCAGGACCCGGTGACTTATTTTGCTTCAGTCGGTCTATCTGCTTCACAACCATTTCACTAGTGACTATGATGTTACATAATTTATCTTCTTCTGGCCCACTATAAAAATTAATTACCGGAACACTACTAGTGTCTTCCTGTGTAAAAACCGAGAGAAAATAATTATTTAAAATCGAGCACATTTCATTCTCTTTGTCAGTAAGATGCCCATAGTTATTTTTAAGGGGACCTATCTTATCTCTGACTTTTGTTCTATATACCTGGAAAAAACTTTTTGGGTTAGTTTTAGAATCCCTAGCAACTTTAATTTCATAGTCCCTTTTAGCTTTTCTTATCCCCTTTTTAATGTCCCTCTTAGTGTCAATATACTGATTCATAAGATGACCCTCGCCTCTTTTGATACGCCTATAAATTCCTTTCTTATGCCCTAGTAGATATTTCAGCCTATTATTCATCCATTTTGGGTCATTTCTATTTGATCTAATTTCTTTATAAGGGATAAATGTTCTTTGAGCAGCATGTATTGTGTTCAGAAAACTGTCATATTGATAGCTCTCTTCGTTACCCCAGTCAACAGATGATAAGTGTTCTCTAAGCCCATCGTAATCTGCTAAGCGAAAATCTGGGACTGTTACTGAGTTATCCCTACTATCATACTTCCATTCAATTCTAAATGTAATTGATTTGTGGTCGCTAGCACCCAGTTCTTCTGAAACTTCTAAATTATTAACAAGGGATTCATTGTTTGCCAGAACTAAGTCAAGCAGGTTATTACCCCTTGTAGGTTCTGTCACAAACTGCTTCAGAAAACAATCCTGAACTACTTCTAAGAAGTCGTATGATTCTAAATTCCCAGTCAAGAAATTCCAATCAATATGACTAAAGTTAAAGTCTCCTAGAATTACTACATTATCGTGCCTTGTGGCCCTAACAATTTCCTCCCATAGTAGTCTTCCCTGGTCCCTATCTAAATTTGGGGGACGGTATATCACACCTAAAGTTAATTTTTCATGCCCCTCTGAAAATTCTATCCAAACAGACTCTGTATGTGTTACTTCAGACTTAATACCCGTTTTAATGCAACAGTTCAAGCGATCTCGGACATACAATGCCACCCCACCCCCCTTCCCGATACTTCTATCTACTTGGAACAATTTGAAACCCTGAATGTGACATTCTGCAGGCATGTCCCGACTTTTTTAATTAAACCACGTCTCAGTAATGGCAAATACATCTATGTTACCTGCACTAGCAACTAGTCTCAACTCGTCCATCTTATTCCTAGCACTGCGACTATTTGTGTAATATATACTTAAGGACCCTCCTTTCTCTTTATCATTCCTGCTCCTTTCTGTTATTCCACTAAACCTATTACTGTCCTTGTCAATTAGTGCCACTGGCCTTCCGATATCCACCTCATTTTGCCTATTACTAGTTCTCCTAGTACTCATATTACTACCCTGAGACTTCACAGTTTTCCCGCAGAAACCCATACCACTAACTATTCCTAGTTTAAAGACCTAACAGCTCCCTCCACTGCGTTGGCCAGTGCTCCCACCCCACACCTAGACAAGTGAACCCCATCCCTGGCATACATGTCATTTCTGCCATAGAAGAGGTCCCAGTTGTCAATGAATGTTACCGCATTTTCCTTACAGTATTTGTCCAGCCAGCAATTGACACCAATTGCTCTGGACAACCATTCATTTCCAACTCCTCTCCTTGGCAAAATGCCACATATGACAGGTTTCCCACCCTTCTTCCTAATTATCTCTATTGCTGACCTATACCTGCTAATCAGGTCCTCACTCCTACGTCTGCCAACATCGTTGCCTCCAGCACTGAGACAGATAATAGGATTGCTCCCATTACCTCTCATGATGTCATCCAGACGGCTAACAATATCCTTCATCCCAGCCCCAGGAAAACACACTCTCTGCCTCCTACTCCTATCCTTCAAACAGAATGCCCTATCCATGTACCTAATCTGACTATCCCCAACAACAACAATGTTTTTACCTTCCTTGGCGTCGTCCGTAGTGATGCTCCGAGTAGTCGACTCAAATTCGCCAGGTAGCATTACACCACTTGTAGAATTCGTCATGACGTTCTCGATGGTCTTCGTTGGGGTTTCTAGGGATGTCTCACTCACGTCTGCCAATGCTTCCTTGGTGCTCGTTGTGGCATTCCCAGTAGAACACTCACATTCGTCAGGTAGCACCGAGAATGAGTTGGAAGTTTCCACGGCAGTCTTCTGGTTTCTCGTTGTTTCTGCCTCTCCAACCGTTTTCTTAATCTTCAGCTTGGTTCCATGTTGCCCGACCACTGACCAAGCTCCCCTCTTAACCTGGGGACTCACAACAGGAGGATTACTACGAATCCTCTTGTTCTCCTCCGTTAATCGCCGTATCTCCAGTTTAGCAACTCTGAGTTCTTCTCTCAGCTGCTGGTAAAGCTGCTCAAGAGAGGGCATCCTGGTTCAGATTCACAGAGAGCACACAAACAGGTCTTCACAGAGCTAAGTACACGTCCTGCTGACCCATGCTAGGAAAGTCCTGCTGACCCATGCTAGGTAGGTCCTGCTGACCCATGCTAGGTAGGTCCTGCTGACCCATGCTAGGTAGGTCCTGCTGACCCATGCTAGGTAGGTCCTGCTGACCCATGCTAGGTAGGTCCTGCTGACCCATGCTAGGTAGGTCCTGCTGACCCATGCTAGGTAGGTCCTGCTGACCCATACTAGGTAGGTCTTACTCCTTCCTGATATTTACTTATCTTCCTCCTTTACATACTCTCTCTGTATATTTATTCCCTGCTATCTCACTTTCTTCTTTACTTATTTCCGTCTTTCCCTTCCTGCCCATATCTTTCTTCCCTTGCCCATTACTTCTGGCAAATTCTCTGCCTCCTGCCCCTGCCTCATGCCCCTGCTAGTGCCCCCTGCCTCATGTCCTTGGTCCCTCTCCCCTGCCCCCTGCCTCATGGCCCTGCCCCCTGCCTCATGCCCCTGCTAGTGTCCCCTGCCTCATGCCCCTGCTAGTGCCCCCTGCTTCATGTCCCCCTGCTAGTGCCCCCTGCTTCATGCCCCTGCTAGTGCCCCCTGCCTCATTCTCCTGCTAGTGCCCCCTACCTCATGTCTCCTGCTAGTGCCCCCTGCCTCATGTCCCTGCTCCCTCTCATGCCCCTGCTAGTGTCCCCTGCCTCATGGCCCTGTGCCCCCTGGCTCATGCTCCGGCTAGTGCCCCCTGCCTCATGCCCCTGCTAGTGCCCCCTGCCTCATGCCCCTGCTAGTGCCCCCTGCCTCATTCTCCTGCTAGTGCCCCCTGCCTCATGTCCCTCCCTGCTAGTGCCCCCTGCCTCATGCCCCTGCTAGTGCCCCCTGCCTCATGCCCCTGCTAGTGCCCCCTGCTCCTGTTCCCTGCGTCACACCTGAGACGGAGCCGCACCACAACATACAGTAAATGTTTAGTAAGATCAGGTTTGTGTATAGGCAACTTGTCTTCCCTCCCCCAACCCGTCAAGTGGACTCGCCTGCTCGTCTTCCCTCCCCCCACCCGTAAAGTGGGCTCGCCCGGGCCCTGAAGTATTTCGTATACACCATTATCGCCTCCATTTCCGGAGCTCGCGCGATGCGGGGGTCGCGGGCGGCTGCGAAGACAATATCACATCGTTAAAAATGATGGATACCGTGACCCGGGCCGCCCCTCGCGGAAGTCATACGAGGCTCGCGGAAATGAATTTTGAATGGCGGACCCCGCAGCAAGGCTCACAGATATTGCCCACCTGTTTTATGGCGCTCCTCTGCGCTTATTTCCATGCTCTTCCTAGCCAAGGATGTTCTTGATGTCTTTATCTATCCTCTGGGATTGTTTCTGTTGTAAATGGAGGTGTGGTTGATGGTTGGTGGTTCGTAGTAGCGAGGTCGAGTGGTCGTATCTTCCCGCGCAATATTCGACAGCCAGCGATCAGCTGAGCATAAAAAAAAGCGGGAAGTAAGAGGCGCGAGATTTGAATTTCATATGTGGACGCCAGGGCTGACAGCTCTTGGGACGACCTGTGGACGCCAGGGCTGACAGCTCTTGGGACGACCTGTGGACGCCAGGGCTGACAGCCCTAGGAACGCCTG
Source organism: Cherax quadricarinatus (assembly GCF_038502225.1). Lineage (NCBI taxonomy): Eukaryota > Metazoa > Arthropoda > Malacostraca > Decapoda > Parastacidae > Cherax > Cherax quadricarinatus. The sequence goes on from NC_091314.1 coordinate 28,837,557, forward strand.
TGAACGCCAGGGCTGACAGCTCTAGGGACAACCTGTGGACGCCATGGCTGACAGTCCTAGGAACGACCTGTGGACTCCAGTGATGGCGATCCTAGCCACGACCATTTGCATATACTCAAGTTTATCGAGATTTGTGTTTACCTCTGTGTGTGTGTACTCACCTATTTGTACTCACCTATTTGTGGTTGCAGGGGTCGAGTCCTAGCTCCTGGCCCCGCCTCTTCACCGGTTGCTACTAGGCCCTCTCTCTCCCCGCTCCATGAGCTTTATCAAACCTCGTCTTAAAACTGTGTATGGTTCCTGCCTCCACTACGTCATTTTCTAGGCTATTCCACTGCCTTACAACTCTATGACTGAAGAAATACTTCCTACTATCTCTCTGACTCATTTGTGTCTTCAACTTCCAATTGTGGCCTCTTGTTTCTGTGTCCCCTCCCTGGAACATCCTGTCTTTGTCCACCTTGTCTATTCCACGCAGTATTTTATATGTCGTTATCATGTCTCCCCTGACCCTCCTGTCCTCCAGTGTCGTCAGGCCGATTTCCCTTAATCTTTCTTCATAGGACATTCCCCTTAGCTCTGGAACTAACCTTGTCGCAAACCTTTGTACTTTCTCTAGTTTCTTGACGTGCTTTATCAAGTGCGGGTTCCAAACAGGTGCTGCATACTCCAGTATGGGCCTGACATACACGGTGTACAGTGTCTTGAATGATTCCTTACTAAGGTATCGGAATGCTGTTCTCAGGTTTGCCAGGCGCCCATATGCTGCAGCAGTTATCTGATTGATGTGTGCTTCCGGAGACATGCTCGGTGTTATACTCACCCCAAGATCTTTCTCCTTGAGTGAGGTTTGCAGTCTTTGGCCACCTAGCCTATACTCTGTCTGTGGTCTTCTGTGCCCTTCCCCTATCTTCATGACTTTGCATTTGGCAGGATTAAATTCGAGAAGCCATTTGCTGAACCAGGTGTCCAGTCTGTCCAGGTCTCTTTGAAGTCCTGCCTGGTCCTCATCAGATTTAATTCTCCTCATTAACTTCACATCATCTGCAAACAGGGACACTTCTGAGTCTAACCCTTCCATCATGTCGTTCACATATACCAAAAATAGCACTGGTCCTAGGACCGACCCCTGTGGGACCCCGCTCGTCACAGGTGCCCACTGTGATACATCATTACGTACCATGACTCGTTGTTGCCTCCCTGTCAGGTATTCTCTGATCCATTGCAGTGCCCTTCCTGTGTGTGTGTGTGTGTGTGTGTGTGTGTGTGTGTGTGTGTGTGTGTGTGTGTGTGTGTGTGTGTGTGTGTGTGTGTGTGTGTGTGTGTCAGTCTGTTCGTCCATTTATGGTAAGCTACGGTCCTCCAAATCTAATGGCTATAATCATAGCCAAATATTTTAAAGGAGTGCAGGGGTAAGCCAGTGGAAGGCGTCGGTCAGATGACCAAAAGCTCCATTGGCGGGTCATCATATAACTAAGACCCGCGTTAGAAAACACTTGTCCTGTGTCCTGAGAAATCTAACCTAACTTAATCTAACCTTACCTAACTTAACCTAACCTAACCTAACTTAATTTAACCTAACCTAACCTAAATTAACCTAACCTAACCTTACCTAACCTAACCTTACCTAACCTAACCTAACCTAACCTAATCTTACTTAACCTAACCTAACCTTACCAAACCTAAGCTAACCTAACCTAACCTTACCTAACCTAACTTTACCTAACCTAACCTAACCAAACCTAACCTAACCTCACCTTACCTAACCTAACCTAACCTAACCTAACCTAACCTAACCTCACCTTACCTAACCTAACCTAACCTAACCTAACCTAACCTAACCTAACCTAACCTAACCTAACCTAACCTAACCTCACCTTACCTAACCTAACCTAACCTAACCTAACCTTAACATAACCTAACCTAACCTAACCTTACTTAACCTAGCCTAACTTAACCTAACCTAACATAACCTAACCTTAACCTAACCTAACCTAAACTAACCTAACCTAACTTAACCTAACCTAACCTAACCTAAACTAACCTAACCTAACCTAACCTAACCTAAACTAACCTAACCTAACCTAACCTAAACTAACCTAACCTTATCTAACCTTACATAACCTTACCTAAGCTAGGCTAACCCAAGATCCACCTTTACCGTGAGGTGCTAGTTAACAACGGTTAACTAACAACCAGGTACCTGTTTACTACAATGCTGAACAACCAGGTACCTGTTTACTACAAGACTGAACAACCAGGTACCTGTTTACTACAATGCTGAACAACCAGGTACCTGTTTACTACAAGGCTGAACAACCAGGTACCTGTTTACTACAAGGCTGAACAACCAGGTACCTGTTTACTACAATGTTGAACAACCAGGTACCTGCTTACTGCAAGGCTGAACAACCAGGTACCTGTTTACTACAATGCTGAACAACCAGATACCTGTTTTCTACAAGGCTGAACAACCAGGTAGCTGTTTACTACAATGCTGAACAACCAGGTACCTGTTTACTACAAGGCTGAACAACCACGTACCTGTTTACTACAAAGCTGAACAACCAGGTACCTGTTTACTACAAGGCTGAACAACCAGATATCTCTTTACTACAAGGCTGAACAACCAGGTACCTGTTTACTACACGGCTGAACAACCAGGTACCTGTTTAGTACAAGGCTGAAGAACCAAGTACCTGTTTACTAGAAGGCTGAGCAACCAGGTACCTGTTTACTACAAGATTGAACAACCAGGTACCTGTAAAGCAAAAGGACACAAGTGCAACTAATGTGACATTTATTGTGGCAACGTTTCGCTCTCCAGGAGCTTTATCAAGCCATTACAAACAATACATGGACACAGAGGGTATATAAAGGCTCAGAGTGAGATGCAATACTAGTGAGGTACCATTTCGATGTTCACTAGTGGTAGTAGTAGTAGTAGTAGTGGTAGTGACAAAAGTAATACAATATGGTAGAGCAATTAATTCGTACATGAGTAAAAGGATATAAAAGCTATTACTTGGGTAACATAAAAATAGGTTGGACAAATATAGACTGGAAAGAGGCAGCTTGTTTCAGTGTTCACTCTCTGTAATGTGCTTTGTGTAGTATAACAGGAGAGACTATGTGATGGCAGGATTTACTGTTTTCAGGAGGATTCTTGCTAAGACTTCGGAGATGGTGAAGCTGCCGTTGTTTTGTTTAATTGTATTCGAAACAGCTATCAGTGCTGATTCGAGGCACTTGCGTCTGCGGAAATTAGTTTCATTGATCACTAATTGGGCGTCTCTGAATTTCATGAGATGATTGGTGGAATTTCGGTGTTGTACACAGGCGTTGTTCAAGTTATCGTTCCTACATGCGTAAATGTGTTCATTGAGGCGGGTGTCGAGGTTTCTTGCTGTTTCACCTACGTAAATCTTGTCACAGCCTCCACAGGGTATAGAGTAAACTCCTGCATTGACTGGCTCGTGGTGCTTGGATTTTGTCCTGGTTAGATCCTTTATTGAAGTGCTAGAAGCGATGGCGACTCTGGTGTTAGCTTGTGAAAGTACTTTTGAGACGTTCAGTGCAACCTGGCTGTTGGGAAGAATTATAACTTTGTTGGGAGTGGTGTTGATGCGTGGAGAATTAATGATCTGAAGAGCTCTTTTCTTGCAGTCTTTGATGAAAAAAGAAGGAAAATGTAACTCAGTGAATGTTTGGTGAATGTATGTACATTCCCCGTCAAGAAACTCAGGACTACAAATTCGGTATGCTCTTAGGAAAAACCCGATGATGATGCCTCTTTTGGTCTTGGTATCTTGACTGGAATAGAAGTGTGTGAGATCATTTTTATTGGCTCAACGCAGTTGAACCTGCGATCCAGTTTACACTAGAAGAAGAGTTCAATAACAAGCTACCTTTCCTCGACGTCCTCATTCACAAAGTAGACAATAACCTAAGATTTCAAGTTTATCGGAAGCCCACCAATAAAAATGATCTCACACACTTCTATTCCAGTCAAGATACTAAGACCAAAAGAGGCATCATCATCGGGTTTTTCCTAAGAGCATACCGAATTTTATTTTATTATAATCATTATTATTATAATTATCATAATTTTTATTATAATCACTATTATTATTATAACCCCACTCGGCCCTCAGAGGCCTGCGGACGATGGAGAGGGCAGAGTGGGAGTGGGCGGGATGAGAGTGGTGTGGATGGGAGGAGGTAGTGTGTTGGCGTGGGCGGGGAGGGCGGCGTTATGGGCGGGGTGTGGGCGTGGTAAACAGAGATACATCATGAGCCATACATTAAACCTGGTTTATGGTGCGTCGTGGAGAGGGAGTGAAGGGAGGTAGGGGGGGTTTAAGGGTTAAGAGAGGGGGGCTTTACCACCACAACAACGTCCCTATCCCCCCCCACCCCACCTGGGCTTGCTTCCCCACACAACCAATCGTGACTCCAATAATACTTGAGTTTGTAATAAAAATAATAATAATAATAATAATAATAATAATAATAATAATAATAATAATAATAATAATAATAATAATAATAATAATAATAATAATATAATTTTCATTTCTATAGGTACATGTACAGCGTATACAGACGTAGGTGACATCACTGACGTACTATATAGAAAGCCTATGCAGAGTATTTCAGGGAAATTAGATTAATTTTGCGACCCACACCGGTCGGCTAACACTCGGGTTACCTATTTACTGCTTGGTGAACAGGGATAGCAAGTGTCTTATGGAAACACGCCCTACTGGTTATCGAACCACGGACCTTAAAGTGTGAGCCGAGTACGCTAGGCTTAAGACTTTGCAAAGTGGAGGAACGTGTAGTCTGGCAGTAGACTGAGTTATTATTCGTACTGCCGCTTTTGTTGAGTTATTTTTGGTCTGAGGTGATGTGCTGTTATGAATCCCAAGGCACCAACGACGTAGGTGACATAGGGGTAGAAATGTGAGATATACTGGAAGCAGTGCTGTTTGAGGTACATAACGTATCTTGGAGAAGATGCCAACTGTTTTGGACTTTTTTTTTTTTGTAATGTGTTGGATGTGTGTGTTGAATTTCTAGTTGCTGTCTAGAACAAACCCAGAAATAGGAGTATTGCTAATCATAACGTTTAGTTGAACATTACTAGTTCTGCTCCCAAACAACAGTAGGTCTGGCCAGTGTTAAGCATGAGTTTATTGGTAGTCATTCAGGTTCATATTTTTAAAAGCTTTTCATTAACAGCGTTGTAAAGTGATGCTAAATTTGGGTGAGATCTGACAGAAGTTGTGTCGTCGGCAAAGAGAACAAGTCTGAGTTACTGTGATACATTTGGAAGATCATTACTGTATAAGAGTAACACCTGCACCTTGTGGAACGCCTATGTTCACAAGTCTTGTTGAAGGGGTTGTACTCTTGATAGAGACGAATTGGTGTCTGTTAGTAGTAAGGTAAGACTTTACATATGCAAGTGAATGACCTCTGATACCGTAATGATCTAGACTGAGGTGTAGGACGCTGTGGTCTATTGTGTCGAAAGCTTTCCTAAGGTCAATAAGGAGGCCTAGTAGATAGTAATTATTTTCAAGAGTCGAGTAAAAGAAGTCTTGCATTTTTGTGATTATATCAGCTGTGCTTTTGTTTGTAATGAAACCAAACTGGCAGAGGTTGAGAATATTTTGTGATGCTATAAAATGGTATAATCTCTTGTGCATTAGTTGCTCAAAATTTTTGGATGGCAGTGGTAAGTTATATTGGCCTATAATTATTTACATCATTTGGGTCTCCACCTTTGTGCACTGGAGTAACTTTTGCTATACTGAGTAATGTCAGTAAACTGCTGGTTGCTAGTGACTTAGTAAATAGTAATGTAATGGTGGGTGAAACGACGTGAGCTGCTCTTCTGATCGCTAGTCTAAACAACCAATCAAAACTCCGCGAGAAAATCACCGCTGACGTTCTTACATAATGTTGAATTTCCGACGAATGAGTTAGCGTTGCCGTGTGTCCTCGACCACTGTGTCCTCGACCACTGTATGTCCTCGACCACTGTGTCCTCGACCACTGTATGTCCTCGACCACTGTGTGTCCTCGACCACTGTGTCCTCGACAACTGTGTGTCCTCGACCACTGTGTCCTCGACCACTGTGTGTCCTCGACCACTGTGTGTCCTCGACCACTGTGTGTCCTCGACCACTGTGTGTCCTCAACCACTGTGTCCTCGACCACTGTGTCCTCGACCACTGTGTGTCCTCGACCACTGTGTCCTCGACCACTGTGTGTCCTCGACCACTGTGTGTCCTCGACCACTGTGTGTCCTCGACCACTGTGTGTCCTCGACCACTGTGTGTCCTCGACCACTGTGTCCTCGACCACTGTGTCCTCGACCACTGTGTGTCCTCGACCATTGTGTGTCCACCACTGTGTCCTCGACCACTGTGAGTCCTCGACCACTGTGTGTCCTCGACCACTGTGTGTCCTCGACCACTGTGTCCTCGACCACTGTGTCCTCGACCACTGTCTGTCCTCGACCACTGTGTGTCCTCGACCACTGTGTGTTCTCGACCACTGTGTCCTCGACCACTGTGTGTCCTCGACCACTGTGTGTCCTCCACCACTGTGTCCTCGACAACTGTGTGTCCTCGACCACTGTGTGTCCTCGACCACTGTGTGTCCTCGACCACTGTGTCCTCGACCACTGTCTGTCCTCGACCACTGTGTGTCCTCGACCACTGTGTGTTCTCGACCACTGTGTCCTCGACCACTGTGTGTCCTCGACCACTGTGTGTCCTCCACCACTGTGTCCTCGACCACTGTGTGTCCTCGACCACTGTGTGTCCTCGACCACTGTGTCCTCGACCACTGTGTCCTCGACCACTGTGTGTCCTCGACCACTGTGTGTCCTCGACCACTGTGTCCTCGACCACTGTGTGACCTCGACCAATGTGTGTCCTCGACCACTGTGTGTCCTCGACCACTGTGTGTCCTCGACCAATGTGTATCCTCAACCACTGTGTATCCTCAACCACTGTGTCCTCGACCACTGTGTCCTCGACCACTGTGTGTCCTCGACCACTGTGCATCCTCAACTACTGTGTGTCCTCGACCACTGTGTGTCCTCGACCACTGTGTGTCCTCGACCACTGTGTGTCCTCGACCACTGTGTGTCCTCGACCACTGTGTGTCATCGACCACTGTGTGTCCTCGACCACTGTGCATCCTCAACCACTGTGTATCCTCAACCACTGTGTCCTCGACCACTGTGTGTCCTCGACCACTGTGTCCTCAACCACTGTGTATCCTCAACCACTGTGTCCTCGACCACTGTGTCCTCAACCACTGTGTCCTCAACCACTGTGTATCCTCAACCACTGCGTCCTCGACTGTGTGTCCTCGACCACTGTGTCCTCAACCACTGAGTATCCTCAACCACTGCGTCCTCGACCACTGTGTGTCCTCGACCACTGTGTCCTCAACCACTGTGTATCCTCAACCACTGTGTCCTCGACAACTGTGTGTCCTCGACCACTGTGTCCTCAACCACTGTGTATCTTCAACCACTGTGTCCTCGACCACTGTGTCCTCGACCACTGTGTGTCCTCGACCACTGTGTCCTCAACCACTGTGTATCCTCAACCACTGTGTCCTCGACCACCGTGTGTCCTCGACCACTGTGTCCTCAACCACTGTGTATCTTCAACCACTGTGTCCTCGACCACTGTGTCCTCAACCACTGTGTATCCTCAATCACTGTGTCCTTGACCACTGTGTGTCCTCGACCACTGTGTCCTCAACCACTGTGTATCCTCAATCACTGTGTCCTTGACCACTGTGTGTCCTCGACCACTGTGTCCTCAATCACTGTGTATGTTCAACCACTGTGTCCTCGACCACTGTGTGTCCTCGATCACTCTGTCCTCAACCACTGTGTATCCTCAACCACTGTGTCCTCGACCACTGTGTGCCCTCGACCACTGTGTGTCCTCGACCACTGTGTGTCCTTGACCACTGTGTGTCCTTGACCACTGTGTGTCCTCGACCACTGTGTGTCCTCGACTACTGTGTGTCCTCGACCACTGTGTCCTGGATTCCTGTGTGTCCTTGACCACTGTGTGTCCTCAACCACTGTGTGTTCTGGACCACTGTCTATCCTCGACCACGATGTGTCCTCGACCAGTGTGTGTCCTCGACCACTGTGTGCCCTTGACTACTGTGTGTCCTTGACCACTGTGTGTCCTCGACCACTGTGTGTAATAGACCCCTGTGTGTCCTCGTCCACTGTGTGTGCTTGACCCCTGTGTGTCCTCGTCCACTGTGTGTGCTTGACCACTGTGTGTACTCGGCCACTCTGTGTGCTCGAGCAATGTATCACTGATCAATGTGTGTCCTCGACCAATCTGTCCTGGACCACGATCTGTCATGGACCATTGTGTGTACTGGACCACTGTGTCCTGAACCCATGTGTGCTCTGGATTACTGTGTGTCCTGGACCACTGTGTGTCCTCGGCCACTGTGTGTCCTTGACCACTGTGTGTCCTTGACCACTGTGTGCCCTCGACCACTGTGTGCTCTGGACCACTGTGTGTTCTGGACCACTGTGTGTTCTGAACCACTGCGTGTTCTGGTCCACTGTTTGTCCTCGACCACTGTGTGTCCTCGACCACTGTGTGTCCTGGACTCCTGTGTGTCCTCGACCACTGTGTGTCCTGGATCCCTGTGTGTCCTTGACTACTGTGCGTCCTCGACCACTGTGTGTTCTGGACCACTGTCCTCGACCACGGTGTGTCCTCGACCACTGTGTGTCCTTGACCACTGTGTGCCCTGGACCACTATGTGTCCTCGATCACTGTGTGTTGTGGACCACTGTATGTCCTCGACCACTGTGTGTCATCGACCACTCTGTCCCCTGGACAACTATATGTGTCATCGATCACTGTGTGTCTTGGACCACTGTGTGTCCTGGACCACTGTGTGTCCTGGACCACTGTGTGTCCTGGACAACTGTATGTCTTCGACCACTGTGCGTTCTGGACCATTGTGTGTCCTCGACCATTGTGTGTCCTCGACCACTGTGTGTCCTCAACCATTGTGTCCTTGACCCCTGTGTCCTCGACCACTGTGTGTCCTCGACGACTGTGTGTCCTCGACGACTGTGTGTCCTCGACGACTGTGTGTCCTCGATGACTGTGTGTTCTGGAGCACTGTGTGTCCTCGACCACTTTGTCCTAGACCACTGTGTGTTCTCGACCAGTCAAGGCCCAGGTAATGAGGGTGAGGAAGGCAGGAGGGGAGGTCACAAAAAATGTCCGCGAAGTATGTGAGGAGCTCAACATGAGATTCAAAGAAGTGTTCACAAAGGAGACGGAAGGGCCTCCAGAAAGACGGAGAGGTGGGGTACACCACCAAGTGCTGGACACAATACATACAACCGAGGAAGAAGTGAAAAGGCTGCTAAGTGAACTATATACCTCGATGGCGATAGGGCCGGATAACATCTCTCCATGGGTCCTGAGAAAGGGAGCAGAGGAGCTTTGTGTACCACTAACAACTATCTTCAACACATACGTCCAAATAGAACGACTTCCTGAAGTATGGAAGAAAGCAAATGTAGTCCCAATCTTTAAAAAAGGAGACAGACACTGACGTGTATAGTATGCAAAGTCATGGAGAAAATTATCAGAAGAAGAGTGGTGGACCACCTAGAAAGGAATGAGCTTATCGACCACAGCTAGCACGGTTTCAGGGATGGGAAATCCTGCGCCACAAACTTACTGGAGTTCTATGACAGGGTGACGGCAGTAAGACGAGAGAGAGGGTTGAGTAGATTGCATTTTCTTGGATTGAAGAAGACGTTTGACACAGTTCCACACAACGGATTAGTGCAATAGCTGGAGGACCAGGCAGGGATAACAGGGAAGGCACTACAGTGAATCAGGGCATACCTGTCAGGAAGGCAACAGCGAGTCATGGTACGTGGCGAGGTGTCAGAGTGGGCGCCTGTAATGATCGGGTTGCCACAGGGGTCAGTCCTAGGAGCAGTTCTGTTTCTGGTATTTGTGAACTACATGACGGAAGGAATAGACTCCAAAGCGTCCCTGTTTGCAGATGATGTGAAGTTGATGAGAAGAATTCAATGGGACGAGGACCAGGCAGAACTACAGAAGGATCTGGACAAGCTGCAGGTCTGGTCCAGCAACTGGCTCCTGGAGTTCAACCCCAACAAGTGCAAAGTCATGAAGATCGGGGAAGGGCAAAGAAGACCACAGATGGAGTACAGCCTAGGAGGCCAGAGCCCACAAACCTCACTCAAGGAAAAGGATCTTGGGGTGAGTATAACACCGGGCACATCTCCTGAGGTGCATATCAACCAAATAACTGCTGCAGCATACTGGCGCCTGGTAAACTTAAGAACAGTATTCCGACATCTTAATAAGGAGTTATTCAGGATCCTGTACACCGTGTACGTTAGGCCCATATTGGAGTATGCAGTGCCAGTTTGGAACACTCACCTAGCCAAGCATGTAAGGAACCTAGAGAAAGTGCAGAGGTTTGCAACAAGACTAGCTCTGGAACTAAGGGGTATGTCCTACTAGGAGAGATTAAGGGAAATTGACCTGACGACACTGGAAGACAGGAGAGATAGGGGGATATGATAACGACATATAAAATACTGAGAGGAATCGACAAGGTGGACAGAGATAGGATGTTCCAGAGATTGGACACAACAACAAGGGGACACAGTTGGAAGTTGAAGACTCAGATGAATCACAGGGATGTTAGGAAGTATTTCTTCAGTCATAGTTGTCAGGAAGTGGAATTGTCTGGTAAGTGATAGTGGAGGCAGGATCCATACATAGCTTTAAGAAGAGGTATGATAAAGCTCATGGAGCAGGAGGAGTGACCGAGTAGTGGCCAGTGAAGAGGCTGGGCCAGGAGCTGTGACTCGACCCCTGTAACCACAACTACGTGAGTACACACACACACACACACACACACACACACACACACACACACACACACACAAATACACACAAACACACGGAGGAGGAGGTGAAGAAGCTGTTAAGTAAACTTTATACCTGAAAGGTGGTGGGACAGGACATCTCTCCGTGGGTCCTTAGAGAGGGAGCAGAGATGCTGTGTGTGCCACAAACAACAATTTTCAACACATCCATTGAAACTGGGCAACTACTTGATGTATGGAAGACGGCAAATGTAGTCCCCATTTTTAAGGAACTAAATTAAACGCATGTTCTACACTTGGGTATCTTTAATGAGGAAACGTTTCGCCACACAGTGGCTTCATCAGTCCATACAAAGGAGAATGGTGAAGAACAGGAGGAGTTTGAGGTAATCAGTCCCTCAACCTTGAGTCGATGTGGTCAGTCCATCAATCTTGAAAAGAATACAGCATATGTGCGAGGAAGTAGTTTATATACTGTAGGCAGGAGAGGTGCAGCAGTTGTAGGTGGTGTCACATTTGTCCAATGTTGAAGTTGGTTATGCCCAAGGGTTAGGCAAATGAAGAATTCCCTGTTGATGTTGCTGTGTCAGACAGGAATGTAGATGAATGATTCAGAGAACCGACAAGTTGATAAATTAGACACATGTGTAACACTTGGGTATCTTTAATGAGGAAACGTTTCGCCACAGCAACATCTTGGGATCTTAATACAGGGAATTCTTCACTTGCTTAACCCTTGGTCATGACCTACTTCCACATTGGTCAAATGTGACACCACCTACGACTGCTGCACCTCTCCTGCCTACAGTATATAAGCTACTTCCTCGCACATATGCTGCATTCTTTTCAAGATTGATGGACTGACCACATCGACTCAAGGCTGAGGGACTGATTACCTCAAACTCCTGTTCTTCACCGTTCTCCTTTGTATGGACTGATGAAGCCACTGTGTGGCGAAACGTTTCCTCATGAAAGATACCCAAGTGTTGCACATGTGTCTAATTTATCAACTTGTCAGTTCTCTGAACCATTCATCTACATTTTTAAAAAAGGAGACAGACACGAGGCACTAAACTATAGACCTGTGTCACTGACGTGTATAGTATACAAAGTTATGGAGAAGATTATCAGGAGGAGAGTGGTGGAGCACCTGGAACGGAACAAGATTATAAATGACAACCAGTACGGATTCAGGGAAGAAAAGTCCTGTGTCACAAACCTACTGGAGTTTTATGACAAGGTAACGGAAGTAAGACACGAGAGAGAGAGGGATGGGTTGATTGCATTTTTTTGGACTGCAAGAAGGCCTTCGACACAGTTCCTCACAAGAGATTAGCACAAAAGCTGGAGGACCAGGCACGTATAACAGGAAGGGCACTGCAACTGATCAGGGGGCACCTGACAGGGAGGCAACAACGAGTCATGGTACGTGACGAGGTGTCAGAGTGGGCGACTATGACTAGCGGGGTTCCACAGGGATCACTTCTAGGACCAGTGCTGTTTTTGGTATATGCGAATGACATGACGGAAGGGATAGATTCAGAAGTGTCCCTGTTTGCAGATGATGTGAAGTTTATGAGGATAATTAAATCGGATGAGGATCAGGCAGGACTACAAAGAGACCTGGACAAGTTGCAAGCCTGGTCCAGTAACTGGTTCCTTGAATATAACCCTGCCAAATGCAAAGTCATGAAGATCGCGGAAGGGCAAAGAAGACTTACCACAGGGTAAGTGGCCAAAGATTGCAAACCTCACTCAAGTAAAAGGATCTTGGGGTGAGTATAATACCGAGCACATCTCCTGAGGAGCACATCAACCAGATAACTGCTGCAGTGGCAAACCTGAGAATAGCGTTCCCATGCCTCAGTAAGGAATCGTTCAAGACTCTGTACACCGTGTACGTCAGGCCCATACTGGAGTATGCAGGACCAGTTTGGAACCCACACCTGGTCAAGCACGTCAAAAAATTAGAGAAAGTGCAAAGGTCTGCAACAAGACTAGTTCCAGAGCTAAGGGTAATGCCCTATAAAGAAAGGTTAAGGGAAATTGGCCTGATGGCACTGGGGGACAAGAGGGTTAGGGGAGACATTATAACGACATACAAAATACTGCGAGGAATTGACAGGGTGGACAGAGACAGGATGTTCCAGAGATGGGACATAGAATCAAAGGGTAACAATTGGAAGTTGAGGACTCAGATGAGTCAAAAAGATGCAAGGAAGTATTTCTTTAGTCATAGAGTTGTCAGGAAGTAGAATAGTCTGGCAAGTGGTGTAGTATACATGGAGAGGGTTTTGGGGGGTCAACGCCCTCGCGGCCCGGTCTGTGACCAGGCCTCATTAGTAGTGGAGGCAGGTACCATGCATAGCTTTAAGACGAGGTATGATGAAGCTCATAGAGAAGGGAGAGAGAGGACCCAGTAGCGATCAATGAAGAGCAATGGTTCTACCCCTGCATCCACAAATAGGTGAGTACAAATTGGTGAGTACACAGCTTTAAGAAGAGGTATAAAGCGACCAGTAAAGAGGCGGGTCCAGGAGTTATGAATCGCCCCCTGTAACCACACTTAGGTGAGTACACACCACACACTGTTGTGGCTTGTGTTGTCTTCTGTTTAACTGGCGAGTTGATGATGGAAAGTGAGAAGTGAAAGAAGAGTGTGAGGGGTAGGAGATGAGAGTGAAGAGAAAGGGAGGGAGTGAAGGAAGGAGGGAGAGGCAGGGAGAAAATAGTTAAGAGAAGGAAAGTGTACTCGGTGAGGGTTGAGGGAAGAATTGAAGCGTGATAGATGAAGAATAGGGGACAGTGGATGTCTGGGAGGATGTGTGAGGGGAGAGGATGTGTCAGAGGAGGGGGTGTGTGAGAGGAAGGGGCGTGTGAGGAGGGGGAGTGAGATGAAGGAGTGTGTGAGAGAAGAGGGACGTGTGAGAGGAGGGGGCGTGTGAGAGGAGGGGGCGTGTGAGAGGAGGGGTGTGTGAGAGAATAGGAGGCATGTGATAGGGCTCATGATAGGGACGTGTGAGAGGGCGTGTGAGATTAGGGGAGCGTGTAAGAGGAGAGGGGGCGTGTGAGAGGAGGGGCATGTGAGAGGTGGGGGCGTGTAAGATAGGGGGCGTGTGAGAAGAGGTGCGTGTGACAGGGGCACATGAGAGGAGGGGTGTGTGACAGGGGCACATGAGAGGAGGGGGTGTGTGACAGGGGCACATGAGAGAAGGGGGCGTGTGACAGGGGTACATGAGAGGAGGGGGCGTGTGACACGGGCGCATGAGAGGAGGGGGCGTGTGACAAGGGCGCATGAGAGGAGGGGGGTGTGACAGGGGCACATGAGAGGGGGCATGCGACAGGGGCACATAGAAGCAGGGGGTGTGACAGGGGCACATGAGAAGAGGGGGCGTGTGACAGGGGCACATAGGAGGAGGGTGTGTGACAGGGGCACATGAAAGGAGGGGGGTGTGACAGGGGCGCATGAGAGGAGGAGAGGTGTGACAGGGGCGCATAAGAGGAAGGGGTGTGACAGGGGCACATGAGAGGAGGGGGTGTGTGACAGGGGCACATGAGAGGAGGGGTGTGTGACATGGGCACATGATAGGAGGGGGTGTGTGGCAGGGGCGCATGAGAGGAGGGGGTGTGTGACAGGAGCGCAGGAGAGGAGGGGGTGTGTGACAGGGGCACATGAGAGGAGGGGTGTGTGACAGGGGCGCATGAGAGGACGGGGTGTGTGACAGGGACTCATGAGAAGAGGGGGTGTGACAGGAGCACATGAGAGGAGGGGGTATGACAGGGGCGCATGAGAGGAGGGGGTGTGTGACAGGGGCACATGTGAGGAGGGGCGTGTGACAGGGGCGCATGAGAGGAGGGGGTGTGACAAGGGCGCATGAGAGGAGGGGGTGTGACAGGGGCGCATGAGAGAAGGAGCGTGTAACAGGGGCACATGAGAGGAGGGGGTGTGTGACAGGGGCGCATGAGAGGACGGGGTGTGTGACAGGGGCGCATGAGAGGAGGGGGCGTGTGACAGGGGCACATGAGAGGAGGGGGTGTGTGACAGGGGCGCATGAGAGGAGGGGGCGTGTGACAGGGGCCCATGAGAGGAGGGGGCGTGTGACAGGGGCAAATGAGAGGAGGGGGTGTGTGACAGGGGCTCATGAGAGGCGGGGGCGTGTGACTGGGGCACATGAGAGGCGGGGGGGTGTGACAGGGGCACATGAGAGGAGGGGGTGTGTGACAGGGGCACATGAGAGGAGGGGGCGTGTGACAGGGGCACATGAGAGGAGGGGGCGTGTGACCGGGGCGCAGGCGAGGAGGGGGCATGTGACAGAAGCACATGAGAGGAGGGGGCGTGTGACAGGGGCACATGAGAGGAGGGGGTGTGTGACAGGGGCGCATGAGATGAGGGGGCGTGTGACAGGGGCACATGAGAGGAGGGGGTGTGTGACAGGGGCGCATGAGAGGAGGGGGCGTGTGACAAGGGCAAATGAGAGGAGGGGGCGTGTGACAGGGGCACATGAGAGGAGGGGGTGTGTGACAGGGGCGCATGAGAGGAGGGGGCGTGTGACAGGGGCACATGAGAGGAGGGTGTGTGTGTGTGTGACAGGGGCGCATGAGAGGAGGGGGCGTGTGACAGGGGCACATGAGAGGAGGGGGCGTGTGACAGAGGCAAATGAGAGGACGGGGTGTGTGACAGGGGCACACGAGAGGAGGGGGCGTGTGACAGGGGCAAATGAGAGGACGGGGTGTGTGACAGGGGCACACGAGAGGAGGGGGCGTGTGACAGGGGCAAATGAGAGGACGGGGTGTGTAACAGGGGCAAATGAGAGGACGGGGTGTGTGACAGGGGCACACGAGAGGAAGGGGCGTGTGACGGGGGCAAAGGAGAGGAGGGGTGTGTGACAGGGGCACACGAGAGGAGGGGGCGTGTGACAGGGGCAAATGAGAGAAGGGGTGTGTGACAGGGGCAAATGAGAGGACGGGGTGTGTGACAGGGGCACATGAGAGGAGGGGGTGTGTGACAGGGGCATATGAGAGGAGAGGGTGTGTGACAGGGGCACATGAGAGGAGGGTGTGTGTGACAGGGGCACATGAGAGGAGGGGGCGTGTGAGAGGGCCACATGAGAGGAGGGGGTGTGTGACAGGGGCACATGAGAGGAGGGGGTGTGTGACAGGAGCACATGAGAGGAGGGGGTGTGTGACAGGAGCACATGAGAGGAGGGGTGTGTGACAGGGGCACATGAGAGGAGGGGGTGTGTGACAGGGGCACATGAGAGGAGGGGGTATGTGACAGGGGCACATGAGAGGACGGGGTGTGTGACAGGGGCACATGAGAGGACGGGGTGTGTGACAGGGGCACATGAGAGGAGGGGGTGTGTGACAGGGGCGCATGAGAGGACGGGGTGTGTGACAGGGGCGCATGAGAGGAGGGGGTGTGTGACAGGGGCACATGAGAGGAGGGGTCGTGTGACAGGGGCACATGAGAGGAGGGGGTGTGTGACAGGGGCACATGAGAGGAGGGGGTGTGTGACAGGGGCACATGAGAGGAGGGGTCGTGTGACAGGGGCACATGAGAGGAGGGGTCGTGTGACAGGGGCACATGAGAGGAGGGGGTGTGTGACAGGGGCACATGAGAGGAGGAGGGGTGTGACAGGGGCACACGAGAGGACGGGGTGTGTGACAGGGGCACACGAGAGAACGGGGGGTGTGACAGGGGCACACGAGAGGACGGGGTGTGACAGGGGCACATGAGAGGACGGGGTGTGTGACAGGGGCACACGAGAGAACGGGGGGTGTGACAGGGGCACACGAGAGGACGGGGTGTGACAGGGGCGCATGAGAGGATGGGGTGTGTGACAGGGGCACATGAGAGGACGGGGTGTGTGACAGGGGCACACGAGAGGAGGGGGTGTGTTACAGGGGCACATGAGAGGACGGGGTGTGTGACAGGGGCACATGAGAGGAGGGGGTGTGTGACAGGGGCACATGAGAGGACGGGGTGTGTGACAGGGGCACATGCGAGGAGGGGGTGTGTGACAGGGGCACACGAGAGGACGGGGTGTGTGACAGGGGCACATGAGAGGAGGGTGTGTGTGACAGGGGCACATGAGAGGAGGGGGGTGTGACACGGGCACACGAGAGGAGGGGGTGTGTGACAGGGGCACATGAGAGGACAGGGTGTGTGACAGGGGCACACGAGAGGAGGGGGTGTGACAGGGGCACATGAGAGGAGGGGGGGTGACAGGTGCACATGAGAGGAGGGGGTGTGTGACAGGGGCACATGAGAGGAGGGGGGTGTGACAGGGGCACATGATAGGAGGGGGTGTGTGACGGGCACATGAGAGGAGGGGGGTGTGACAGGGGCACACGAGAGGAGGAAGTGTGTGACAGGGGCACATGAGAGGACGGGGTGTGTGACAGGGGCACATGAGAGGAGGGTGTGTGTGACAGGGGCACATGAGAGGAGGGGGGTGTGACAGGGGCACACGAGAGGAGGGGGTGTGTGACAGGGGCACATGAGAGGAGGGGGTGTGTGACAGGGGCACATGAGAGGAGGGGGTGTGTGACAGGGGCACATGAGAGGAGGGGGGTGTGAGAGGGGCACATGAGAGGAGGGGGTGTATGACAGGGGCACATGAGAGGAGGGGTGTGTGACAGGGGCACATGAGAGGAGGGGTGTGTGACGGGCACATGAGAGGAGGGGGGTGTGACAGGGGCACATGAGAGGAGGGGGTGTGTGACAGGGGCACATGAGAGGAGGGGGTGTGTGACAGGGGCACATGAGAGGAGGGGGCGTGTGACAGGGGCACATGAGAGGAGGGGGTGTGTGACAGGGGCACATGAGAGGAGGGGGCGTGTGACAGGGGCACATGAGAGGAGGGGGCGTGTGACAGGGGCCCATGAGAGGAGGGGGCGTGTGACAGGGGCACATGAGAGGAGGGGGCGTGTGACAGGGGCACATGAGAGGAGGGGGTGTGTGACAGGGGCACATGAGAGGACGGGGTGTGACAGGGGCGCATGAGAGGATGGGGTGTGTGACAGGGGCACATGAGAGGAGGGGGTGTGTGACAGGGGCACATGAGAGGAGGAGGTGTGTGACAGGGGCACATGAGAGGAGGGTGTGTGTGACAGGGGCACACGAGATTAGGGGGTGTGTGACAGGGGCACATGAGAGGACGGGGTGTGTGACAGGGGCACACGAGAGGAGGGGGTGTGTGACAGGGGCACATGAGAGGAGGGGGTGTGTGACAGGGGCACATGAGCGGAGGCGGGGTGTGACAGGGGCACATGAGAGGAGGGGGTGTGTGACAGGGGCACATGAGAGGAGGGGGCGTGTGACAGGGGCACATGAGAGGAGGGGGTGTGTGACAGGGGCACATGAGAGGAGGGGGCGTGTGACAGGGGCACATGAGAGGAGGGGGGTGTGACAGTGGCACATGAGAGGAGGGGTGTGTGACAGGGGCACATGAGAGGAGGGGGGTGTGACAGTGGCACACGAGAGGAGGGGGGTGTGACAGGGGCACATGAGAGGAGGGGTGTGTAACAGGGGCACATGAGAGGAGGGGGGTGTGACAGGGGCACACGAGAGGAGGGGGGTGTGACAGGGGCACATGAGAGGAGGGGTGTGTGACAGGGGCACATGAGAGGAGGGGGGTGTGACAGGGGCACATGAGAGGAGGGGTGTGTGACAGGGGCACATGAGAGGAGGGGGGTGTGACAGGGGCACATGAGAGGAGGGGGTTTGTGACAGGGGCACATGAGAGGAGGGGGCGTGTGACAGGGGCACATGAGAGGAGGGGGTGTGTGACAGGGGCACATGAGAGGAGGGTGAGTGTGACAGGGGCACATGAGAGGAGGGGGGTGTGACAGGGGCACAGGAGAGGAGGGGTGTGTGACAGGGGCACATGAGAGGAGGGGGGTGTGACAGTGGCACACGAGAGGAGGGGGGTGTGACAGGGGCACATGAGAGGAGGGGTGTGTGACAGGGGCACATGAGAGGAGGGGGGTGTGACAGGGGCACACGAGAGGAGGGGGGTGTGACAGGGGCACATGAGAGGAGGGGTGTGTGACAGGGGCACATGAGAGGAGGGGGGTGTGACAGGGGCACACGAGAGGAGGGGTGTGTGACAGGGGCACATGAGAGGAGGGGGGTGTGACAGGGGCACAGGAGAGGAGGGGGGTGTGACAGGGGCACATGAGAGGAGGGGTGTGTGACAGGGGCACATGAGAGGAGGGGGGTGTGCCCGGGGCACACGAGAGGAGGGGGGTGTGACAGGGGCACATGAGAGGAGGGGGGTGTGACAGGGGCACATGAGAGGAGGGGTGTGTGACAGGGGCACATGAGAGGAGGGGTGTGTGACAGGGGCACATGAGAGGAGGGGGTGTGACAGGGGCACATGAGAGGAGGGGGGTGTGACAGGGGCACATGAGAGGAGGGGGTGTGACAGGGGCACATGAGAGGAGGGGGTGTGACAGGGGCACATGAGAGGAGGGGGGTGTGACAGGGGCACATGAGAGGAGGGGGTTGTGACAGGGGCACATGAGAGGAGGGGGGTGTGACAGGGGCACATGAGAGGAGGGGGTGTGACAGGGGCACATGAGAGGAGGGGGGTGTGACAGGGGCAAATGAGAGGAGGGGGTGTGACAGGGGCACATGAGAGGAGGGGGTGTGACAGGGGCACATGAGAGGAAGGGGTGTGAGACAGGGGCACATGAGAGGAGGGGGGTGTGACAGGGGCACATGAGAGGAGGGGGGTGTGAGAGGGGCACATGAGAGGACGGGGTGTGACAGGGGCACATGAGAGGAAGGGGTGTGTGACAGGGGCACATGAGAGGAGGGGGGTGTGACAGGGGCACATGAGAGGAGGGGGGTGTGACAGGGGCACATGAGAGGAAGGGGTGTGACAGGGGCACATGAGAGGAAGGGGTGTGAGAGGGGCACATGAGAGGAAGGGGTGTGAGAGGGGCACATGAGAGGAAGGGGTGTGAGAGGGGCACATGAGAGGAAGGGGTGTGACAGGGGCACATGAGAGGAAGGGGTGTGAGAGGGGCACATGAGAGGAAGGGGTGTGACAGGGGCACATGAGAGGAAGGGGTGTGACAGGGGCACATGAGAGGAAGGGGTGTGAGAGGGGCACATGAGAGGAAGGGGTGTGAGAGGGGCACATGAGAGGAAGGGGTGTGAGAGGGGCACATGAGAGGAAGGGGTGTGAGAGGGGCACATGAGAGGAAGGGGTGTGACAGGGGCACATGAGAGGAAGGGGTGTGAGAGGGGCACATGAGAGGAAGGGGTGTGACAGGGGCACATGAGAGGAAGGGGTGTGACAGGGGCACATGAGAGGAGGGGTCGTGTGAGAGGGTTTACAAGAGTGTAAGAAGGACATAAACATTTTTTATGCCAGCATCAACTGCCTTACAACAACCATATTCCATTTTTTATTACACATTACTTATATAGCCCTGGAACATGTCTTTTAAACACCCATTAGATGTCATTAAGTACCATACAAGTATACAAGTCGCCTTCAGTCCAGACCTAGTGGTGGGGGTAGTGGTGCAGGGGGGGGGGGTGGAGGGCCTAGGGGCAAGAGGGTGGAAGTATAGTGCTGGGAAGAGTACATAGTGAGTACGTGAGCAGCGTGCTGCTACTCTATTCTATACAGTTTGATAAACATTATCTCTCAGTTCATAGCAGGAATCGAACCTGCACACTCTGCGTCAAAGTTCGCTGTACTTAAGCAACACAGTCAGACCGTCTGACAATTATTCACCATATAGTTACATAGTTGAGAAAAAAAAACCTGTTTCCCCAGTCATGTTATGTCACACCTCTGGATGACTCTTACGTGAAGTCTGTCAGAAGTCACAACTATAGTAACTTCAGCAACTTCAGTTAGGCTAGATTGAGATAAATTTTCAATAACTTCAGCACTGCTGGAGTTATTACTTGATAATTTACCTTAACCTAAACTAATTTAAATTCCTGATCATAAACAGATAGTAATATTATGACAGCAATGTTAATGATTCTGAATGTTAATGATTCTGAATGTTAATGATTCTGAATGTTAATGATTCTGAATGTTAATGATTCTGAATGTTAATGATTCTGAATGTTAATGATTCTGAATGTTAATGATTCTGAACGTTAATGATTCTGAATGTTAATGATTCTGAATGTTAATGATTCTGAATGTTAATGATTCTGAATGTTAATGATTCTGAATGAACTCATTTCCTTCTTGGTATGAATACAAACTTTTTTTCTATTGATACCTTTGTGCCGCTGGTCAGTACCAAAACAATGCACAATTTATAGTTCTAAACCCTGAAGGGGAGAGCTCTTGATCCCAGGAATTAGAGGTACCCTTATCTTTCTTGGCTCAAATCTAATTTCCTTCCACCTACAAGGCGTTAAATATAATAAATGATAATGTTGATTGTGTCGGTGCAGCAAGTGACGGAGTTGTCACCTGTGTGTCGGTGCAGCAAGTGACGGAGTTGTCACCTGTGTGTCGGTGCAGCAAGTGACGGAGTTGTCACCTGTGTGTCGGTGCAGCAAGTGACGGAGTTGTCACCTGTGTCGGTGCAGCAAGTGATGGAGTTGTCACCTGTGTGTCGGTGCAGCAAGTGACGGAGTTGTCACCTGTGTGTCGGTGCAGCAAGTGACGGAGTTGTCACCTGTGTGTCGGTGCAGCAAGTGACGGAGTTGTCACCTGTGTGTCGGTGCAGCAAGTGACGGAGTTGTCACCTGTGTGTCGGTGCAGCAAGTGACGGAGTTGTCACCTGTGTGTCGGTGCAGCAAGTGACGGAGTTGTCACCTGTATGTCACCTCGAAGTCTAGTGTCCAGTAATAGGCTGATAATGACACTAGTCACAATACCATTCCCTACCTGGTTATATTTATTTCTCCTGATGTATATTCTCGAGGACCTACTTAACTGACCAGCCATACACCGAAAGTGTGCATTTATATATACCATGAGGTACGTATCTGTATATACACCGAGAAGAACATTTTTGAGCATGTATACCGAGAGGTGTTTTCTCTCTAAATAAACCGAGGTGAGTTATCTCTTCGTATATACATATATACGTATACACTAACAGATTGTCAGTATTATTTGCTAATGGCTTTAACTAGCTTCATCAATTAATGGTAGTTTATTTTTGAAATATTTCAACGTGATACACACTTGATATAACTGATCCACATTTCGTTAATTGTAATCTCCCTTGTGTTATAATTTAATGTCTCTATATAACCTGCTCTTTGAACGTACGTTATTTGACGACTTGCTGTCCTTTGTGCATTTCGATGCAGACGGTATTTTTTCAGAAATTTTAACATTTGTTATTCTCGGTTAGGCTAGGTTAGGTTGTATTAGGTTTAGGTTCGTTTAGGTTTAGGTTAGGTTAGGTTAGGCTAGGTTAGGTTAATTTAGGTTTAGGTTAGGTTAGGTTAATTTAGGTTTAGGTTAGGTTAGGTTAGAATAGGCTAGTTTAGGTTGGGTTAGATTTGATTAATGTATATGAATATGTATTTATGTAAAATTACTTATAATTGTTTCACAGTATGGAAATTAAAGGGACGGGTGTCTTGCATCTGGCAACGCGAAGGGATAATGTACAATCTGGAGCGTGCGTTTTCTCATTAATTGTTGAAAAAAAAGGTTAAGGATAATCTGCTGTACAACGTGACTCATGAGGCAAATAATTAAATAGTCATTTATTTATTTACGGAGTGGGCGATGTTAAGGTGTGATGAAGGTATTAAGGCTTTATATACCCGTTTAATCATATAATTAAGGCGTAAATTTCCTGCATCTGCCCTGTTAGGTAAGTTATATTACTTTATTGGGTAGACAAGATAACTATATACGCTGGTATGCTGCCCCTGTATGTTTATATCCACATATATTCAACCAATTTGTACATAATCCCACCTGAATTCATGCCACTGTGGGTACAGATTCTAACATTATATATTTTCAGGGATAATGTTAAGTTACATTACCTGAAAATTCCGCCCCTCTTTTGACTCATAAAAAAAAAACAATAATATACGGTGATGCACATTTTTCATACACCAGTGTTTTATTTCCCACGTAAAATAATTTACTTGGGTAAGAATTTACATAACTATATTTTTAGTTTTGGTTGGGAGGGGCGACGGTTGGGGGAGGGTTCTAGAATTTTTAGGTGATTCTTCTGTTTAACTTTTACGAATTAAGAAGCATAGATTATCTTAGAAAATTTAACAGACGCATTTTGAAAATCGTCTTTGTTGACTCGTCAAGACGAACAGGAACCAACGTCCCAGTTGTTGTTGTTGTTGTTGGAGAGCTCTGGTGTTGCTGTCTTAGTTTATGTTGTAAAAGGTGTAAAATACCGACGAGTTGATAATTAAGACACATGGTCAACAGTTAAATATCTTTATTGTTGAAACGTTTCTTCTACACAGTAGGTTTCTTCAGTCAAATACAGAGGCAGCAGGTGTAGTAGTGAAACGAAGATGTAATCAGTCCATCAACCTTGAAGAAATAGTGTTTGAGGTGGTCAGTCTGACAGCCTGACAGTCTAACCACCTTAAATACTGTTCCTCCAAGGTTGACGGACTGATTACATCATCTTCATTTCACTACTACACCTGGTGCCTCTGTATTTGACTGAAGAAGTCTACTGTGTAGGCGAAACGTTCCAACAATAAAGATATTCAACTGTTGCACATGTGTCTTAATCACCAGTCTGTGGGTTTTGTAAACCATCTATTGGCATACTGCTGGTGGCTAGGAGAACGGAGCAGGTAGAACATGGCAGGGAAGGTCTGGGTAGCAGCCAGAGACTTACATGGTGGCGGAGTCTGGTAGAAACAGAGATCAAACCTGCCAGAATAACGTAAGTTGTCACCCGCATCCACCTACTTCTGTCAACAACAAGTGTTGGCAGACTAATAACAAATACAGTACTTTCTCATGCTTTAATATCATATACAAATAACCCGCACATGAGAAAGAGAAGCTTACCACGACGTTTCGGTCCGGCTTCGACCATTTACAGTTAACCGAAACGTCGTCGTAAGCTGATGATTTATATATTGTTCAAGTCATGGTATTGTGTTTTGTTATTCATAATATCATATACACGTACGTTGTTACCTGAATACTTATATCAGTAGAACAACAATAATGGAAGTAAATGGTATAAAATACCGACACAATGGAAAAATAAACACATAAGCAGTATAATGTGATCCTTTATTGACAACGTTTCGCCCACAGTGGAAGTGATGAAGTCACAAACAGATCTGATCTGTTTGTGACCTGACAAAGCCCACTGTGTGGGCGAAACGTTGTCAATAAAGGATCACATTATACTGCTTGTGTTTATTTTTTCCAGAACAACGATAATACACACAGGTTATAAGCTGTGGTTACTTGACAACATCTCACAGACAACGTCAGACAAGCTGTCATCATTGTCAGTTTAATTCCGGCTGTTGTAGTGGTAACGCCCGTGTCTGTTTTTTTCCAGTGCTTAAATAACTACAGAATTGTAAACCCTGTTAGTAACTGGTTAGTGGCCATAGATTTGTATACAGTAGGGTTTTAATGGAATTTCATGGCCATAGGAAGTATAGTTTAGCTGGTTTAACGTAAAGTTCAATATCATATTAATGGTATTCATTGTCGACAAACTGGTAAAACACATGTACAATATTAAGAACACATTGACGCAACGTTTCGCCCGCGCCGCAGGTTTCATCCATTGAATACATAGATAACACTCCTGGAGAATCAGTGTTGGTAAAAGATGAAGTCCAGTGGTAGACTGATGTAATAGACCCATCACCCTAGCTAAGTTCAGGGTGATCAGTCTCACCCTGCGACAGAAGCGGTTGGCCAGAGATATACACCGAGACGAAAGACAGCTGCTACATCTCACCTTCCTCTATATACCTGATCAACTGTTTCTGCTTTAATTATGCTAAGATACTGATCATCTTCCACATGGGGTGATAGACTGATTACATCAGACTACCTCTCTACTTCATCTACTTCGTCTTCCATCAACGTTGATGTCTCCAGGAGTATTATCTCAGTATTCGACTGATGAAGTCAGCAGTCCAAGCGAAACGTTTAAGCAATGAAGATTCCCAATGTTGCACATGTGTGTTACTTAGTATGAAATAATATATGTTTTTTAACGGGTGCAACGAATTGTCCCGTCATGGGCGGGTGCCATTATGTTAGTGAAGGGCACTTGACCCAGTGATTAAAACCCGCTGTCTATAAGGGATAATATTAACGGAAGTTCCTTGGTGCTTGTGAAGGGACCTTGATCCAAGGAAATGGAACTACTTATTCTTAGATCACGCCTGATTACCTCCCATTGCTCTAGCTCCTGACCACCCCTCATCGTTTTTGCTTAACACAGGTGTTAGTTGTAGAGGAATTTTCTGGCACATAGTTGCATATTTTTATACAGATTTAAATGTTCTGAATCTAGTTTTTTTTTTATTATTAATACTGTACATAGTGCCCCCGTTCTCATTCAAAAGTTTATCACTGTCCTGTCTACCACATCCTTCACTTGCTTGTGGTTACTTGCTACCACCTTATTAGATATCCCCAAAGGAATACCTTTATAAGATTGACTTTTTTTGTTTACTCCCTCCAACTTTTCGATTTTATTTCTCGTTCATAACTCGAAAATGTCTCATCCAGTCGGCTTCAAATTTTCAACACTTGTGAACGGTAACGAGGACCAAATTCTTGGAACAGTTGGTATGTCCAGGTGCCCTGTGACCAAAGGTGTTGGATCCATTCCCAGCATCCTGGAATGTCTCGGATAACTTTCAAAATCCTCAGTGGTGGAGCTTCCGATGAGACGACGGTGGAAAGTGAAATTCACCACTGTAGGTGCGACGGACTTCACGATCTTGTGTAAACTAGTGTAATTTTTTATTTTAATTAAACCGTATTTAATAATTTTCAGTTTACGTCTTCTGAACGTCTTCAATGTTGAATGGCCGATGCATCTTAGGGCCAAGATAGTGCCTGTTGTCGTGTGCCCCCAGGAAAATTTGTTGATATAAAATAGTAAAAAGAAAATCTTGGAATCGTTGGAATCCGTGCTAAAACTGGAGAGTGACTCGTCTGATCGGCTTCAAATTTTTACCAGTATCATGGTTTTCTGAACACAAGGCTCACGCTGCCATTATGTAACGTAACTCCCTATTTGCCATTTTTACAGAATAAATAGTGATATTAATGTTTATTCAATAAATGATGAGTGTTTCTTCTGATTGCCTTCAAAATACTTTAACGACGTGTTTTATCAAGTTCACTTCTTATAAGTTTAGTCCGATCTAAGGAATTGGACCAGTGCTCCAATTCCTTGAATCAAGCCTGAATGCCTTTCATTCCTTGAGGCACTGTATGGCCCCTATGGATTTAATTCTCCCTCATTAATGTAATAATGATTTTGGAATCAGATCAGTTACTGGAGAATGGCTCTTTCGATCGGCTTCAAATTTTTACCGTTGGTGGGATTTATAAAAACACACATTGAGTTGTATAAACTTCCATTCTCCAGTTTTAGTAAGCAAATTGTTTTCCATGTAATAACTAGTGAATGACTCTTCAGATCAAGTTCAAACCCCTGATGCTGGTGTACCTAATAAGAAATATTTGTTATTAATTCTGAGCTGTGTTGGTGACAATTTGCCAATCTTATCAAATCGGATAATTAAAGTAAATTAAAATGAAATATTTTTTCTTATAGGTTTGTGTAGAATTTTAAATAGAATGTAAATAAGAAGAGTAAGCCGAAAAAAAACATATTTTTTAATGATTTTTATCAGAACTTTCTCAGCAACATCGCTTTCTCATAAATTTAGTTTATTACTCAAGAATGCCTTATTGGACTGGCTTCAAATTTTCAATGTTTGTGTAATGTAAACAGGACAAGATTCAGGTGGAGACTCCGTGTGAGTCAGGTGGAGACTCCGTGTGAGTCAGGTGGAGACTCCGTGTGAGTCAGGTGGAGACTCCGTGTGACTCAGGTGGAGACTCCGTGTGAGTCAGGTGGAGACTCCGTGTGAGTCAGGTGGAGACTCCGTGTGAGTCAGGTGGAGACTCCGTGTGAGTCAGGTGGAGACTCGGTGTGACTCATGTGGAGACTCGGTGTGAGTCAGGTGGAGACTCCGTGTGAGTCAGGTGGAGACTCCATGTGAGTCAGGTGGAGACTCGGTGTGAGTCAGGTGGAGACTCCGTGTGAGTCAGGTGGAGACTCCGTGTGACTCAGGTGGAGACTCGGTGTGAGTCAGGTGGAGACTCCGTGTGAGTCAGGTGGAGACTCGGTGTGAGTCAGGTGGAGACTCGGTGTGAGTCAGGTGGAGACTCGGTGTGAGTCAGGTGGAGACTCCGTGTGACTCAGGTGGAGACTCCGTGTGAGTCAGGTGGAGACTCCGTGTGAGTCAGGTGGAGACTCCGTGTGAGTCAGGTGGAGACTCGGTGTGACTCAGGTGGAGACTCCGTGTGACTCAGGTGGAGACTCCGTGTGAGTCAGGTGGAGACTCCGTGTGAGTCAGGTGGAGACTCGGTGTGACTCAGGTGGAGACTCCGTGTGAGTCAGGTAGAGACTCCGTGTGAGTCAGGTGGAGACTCGGTGTGACTCAGGTGGAGACTCCGTGTGACTCAGGTGGAGACTCCGTGTGACTCAGGTGGAGACTCCGTGTGAGTCAGGTGGAGACTCCGTGTGTCAGGTGGAGACTCCGTGTGACTCAGGTGGAGACTCCGTGTGACTCAGGTGGAGACTCCGTGTGACTCAGGTGGAGACTCCGTGTGACTCAGGTGGAGACTCCGTGTGACTCAGGTGGAGACTCCGTGTGACTCAGGTGGAGACTCCGTGTGTCAAGTGGAGACTCCGTGTGACTCAGGTGGAGACTCCGTGTGACTCAGGTGGAGACTCGGTGTGACTCAGGTGGAGACTCCGTGTGACTCAGGTGGAGACTCCGTGTGACTCAGGTGGAGACTCCGTGTGTCAAGTGGAGACTCCGTGTGACTCAGGTGGAGACTCCGTGTGTCAAGTGGAGACTCCGTGTGACTCAGGTGGAGACTCCGTGTGACTCAGGTGGAGACTCGGTGTGACTCAGGTGGAGACTCCGTGTGACTCAGGTGGAGACTCCGTGTGACTCAGGTGGAGACTCCGTGTGTCAAGTGGAGACTCCGTGTGACTCAGGTGGAGACTCGGTGTGACTCAGGTGGAGACTCCGTGTGACTCAGGTGGAGACCGTGTGACTCAGGTGGAGACTCCGTGTGACTCAGGTGGAGACTCGGTGTGACTCAGGTGGAGACTCCGTGTGACTCAGGTGGAGACTCCGTGTGACTCAGGTGGAGACTCGGTGTGACTCAGGTGGAGACTCGGTGTGACTCAGGTGGAGACTCGGTGTGACTCAGGTGGAGACTCGGTGTGACTCAGGTGGAGACTCGGTGTGACTCAGGTGGAGACTCGGTGTGACTCAGGTGGAGACTCCGTGTGACTCAGGTGGAGACTCGGTGTGACTCAGGTGGAGACTCCGTGTGACTCAGGTGGAGACTCCGTGTGAGTCAGGTGGAGACTCGGTGTGAGTCAGGTGGAGACTCGGTGTGAGTCAGGTGGAGACTCCATGTGAGTCAGGTGGAGACTCGGTGTGAGTCAGGTGGAGACTCGGTGTGAGTCAGGTGGAGACTCCGTGTGAGTCAGGTGGAGACTCCGTGTGAGTCAGGTGGAGACTCCGTGTGAGTCAGGTGGAGACTCCATGTGAGTCAGGTGGAGACTCGGTGTGAGTCAGGTGGAGACTCGGTGTGAGTCAGGTGGAGACTCGGTGTGAGTCAGGTGGAGACTCGGTGTGAGTCAGGTGGAGACTCGGTGTGAGTCAGGTGGAGACTCCGCGTGAGTCAGGTGGAGACTCCGTGTGAGTCAGGTGGAGACTCCGTGTGAGTCAGGTGGAGACTCCGTGTGAGTCAGGTGGAGACTCCGTGTGAGTCAGGTGGAGACTCCGTGTGAGTCAGGTGGAGACTCCGTGTGAGTCAGGTGGAGACTCCGTGTGAGTCAGGTGGAGACTCCGTGTGAGTCAGGTGGAGACTCCGTGTGAGTCAGGTGGAGACTCCGTGTGAGTCAGGTGGAGACTCGGTGTGAGTCAGGTGGAGACTCGGTGTGAGTCAGGTGGAGACTCCATGTGAGTCAGGTGGAGACTCGGTGTGAGTCAGGTGGAGACTCCGTGTGAGTCAGGTGGAGACTCGGTGTGAGTCAGGTGGAGACTCCGTGTGAGTCAGGTGGAGACTCCGTGTGAGTCAGGTGGAGACTCCGTGTGAGTCAGGTGGAGACTCCGTGTGAGTCAGGTGGAGACTCCGTGTGAGTCAGGTGGAGACTCCGTGTGAGTCAGGTGGAGACTCCGTGTGAGTCAGGTGGAGACTCCGTGTGAGTCAGGTGGAGACTCCGTGTGAGTCAGGTGGAGACTCCGTGTGAGTCAGGTGGAGACTCCGTGTGAGTCAGGTGGAGACTCGGTGTGAGTCAGGTGGAGACTCGGTGTGAGTCAGGTGGAGACTCGGTGTGAGTCAGGTGGAGACTCCGTGTGAGTCAGGTGGAGACTCCGTGTGAGTCAGGTGGAGACTCCGTGTGAGTCAGGTGGAGACTCCGTGTGAGTCAGGTGGAGACTCCATGTGAGTCAGGTGGAGACTCGGTGTGAGTCAGGTGGAGACTCGGTGTGAGTCAGGTGGAGACTCGGTGTGAGTCAGGTGGAGACTCGGTGTGAGTCAGGTGGAGACTCGGTGTGAGTCAGGTGGAGACTCCGTGTGAGTCAGGTGGAGACTCCGTGTGAGTCAGGTGGAGACTCCGTGTGAGTCAGGTGGAGACTCCGTGTGAGTCAGGTGGAGACTCGGTGTGAGTCAGGTGGAGACTCGGTGTGAGTCAGGTGGAGACTCCATGTGAGTCAGGTGGAGACTCGGTGTGAGTCAGGTGGAGACTCGGTGTGAGTCAGGTGGAGACTCGGTGTGAGTCAGGTGGAGACTCGGTGTGAGTCAGGTGGAGACTCCGTGTGAGTCAGGTGGAGACTCCGTGTGAGTCAGGTGGAGACTCCGTGTGAGTCAGGTGGAGACTCCGTGTGAGTCAGGTGGAGACTCCGTGTGAGTCAGGTGGAGACTCGGTGTGAGTCAGGTGGAGACTCCGTATGAGTCAGGTGGAGACTCGGTGTGAGTCAGGTGGAGACTCGGTGTGAGTCAGGTGGAGACTCGGTGTGAGTCAGGTGGAGACTCGGTGTGAGTCAGGTGGAGACTCGGTGTGAGTCAGGTGGAGACTCGGTGTGAGTCAGGTGGAGACTCGGTGTGAGTCAGGTGGAGACTCCGTGTGAGTCAGGTGGAGACTCCGTGTGAGTCAGGTGGAGACTCCGTGTGAGTCAGGTGGAGACTCCGTGTGAGTCAGGTGGAGACTCCGTGTGACTCAGGTGGAGACTCCGTGTGACTCAGGTGGAGACTCCGTGTGACTCAGGTGGAGACTCCGTGTGACTCAGGTGGAGACTCCGTGTGACTCAGGTGGAGACTCCGTGTGACTCAGGTGGAGACTCCGTGTGACTCAGGTGGAGACTCCGTGTGACTCAGGTGGAGACTCCGTGTGACTCAGGTGGAGACTCCGTGTGACTCAGGTGGAGACTCCGTGTGACTCAGGTGGAGACTCCGTGTGACTCAGGTGGAGACTCCGTGTGACTCAGGTGGAGACTCCGTGTGACTCAGGTGGAGACTCCGTGTGACTCAGGTGGAGACTCCTCCGTGTGACTCAGGTGGAGACTCCGTGTGAGTCAGGTGGAGACTCGGTGTGACTCAGGTGGAGACTCGGTGTGACTCAGGTGGAGACTCCGTGTGAGTCAGGCGGAGACTCCGTGTGACTCAGGTGGAGACTCCGTGTGACTCAGGTGGAGACTCCCTGTGACTCCGTGTGACTCAGGTGGAGACTCCGTGTGACTCAGGTGGAGACTCCGTGTGACTCAGGTGGAGACTCCGTGTGACTCAGGTGGAGACTCCGTGTGACTCAGGTGGAGACTCCGTGTGACTCAGGTGGAGACTCCGTGTGACTCAGGTGGAGACTCGGTGTGACTCAGGTGGAGACTCGGTGTGACTCAGGTGGAGACTCCGTGTGACTCAGGTGGAGACTCCGTGTGACTCAGGTGGAGACTCCGTGTGACTCAGGTGGAGACTCCGTGTGACTCAGGTGGAGACTCCGTGTGACTCAGGTGGAGACTCGGTGTGACTCAGGTGGAGACTCGGTGTGACTCAGGTGGAGACTCGGTGTGACTCAGGTGGAGACTCCGTGTGACTCAGGTGGAGACTCCGTGTGACTCAGGTGGAGACTCCGTGTGACTCAGGTGGAGACTCCGTGTGACTCAGGTGGAGACTCCGTGTGACTCAGGTGGAGACTCCGTGTGACTCAGGTGGAGACTCCGTGTGACTCAGGTGGAGACAGGCTCCTGTCATCTTCAAAATTTTAACACTTGTATCCTACCTTGAAGAAGGTTAATATATATACTGGAGAGTGTAGATGCCGTTTTGTCAACTTTAATCTCTAAATGGTAGAGTATTATTTTACCTTATTCAATTATTTTGCCTTGATGCTGGTGAGGAGCTCTTGATCCAATGGAACTGGAGTTATATTCCCTTGCTTCGACTAAATTTAAATGACTTCCATTCCACAGGCATTAGACCCCTATAGATAAACTTTCCTTATAAAAATATAACACATTGTGGACGGCATCAATCTTCAATGGTTGATGCATCGTATGAAATGGATGGAACACTTCATGGTTTAGGCTGTGTAAGCACAAATTTTATTAGATTCTGAGCAGTAACTGGAAAATACATCTTCTGGTCGGCTTGAAACTTTTAGTATTGATGTGTTGTCCTCAAAGGAAACAATCTCTTGATGTTAGGTTGTGTAAGTTATCGTGTGACAGTCTTATTAATTAAATTATTTTCTGAAATAACTGGAAAATGTTTCTACTTATCAGAAATAAGTCACAGTGTTTGACCGTATTTGGTTATCCTAGATTAAATAATGTTGTTCTTTAATCTAGGATAACCAAATCATTTTTATTGAAGAAATTTGGATATTAGTTTTCTTGTGATGACTTGTGAATGACTCTTCTGATTTCCTTCACATCTTCAACGCTCATATTTACCTGCATTATCAACTCTTGCCGCACTCTGCACTATTCCAGTCGCTTGTGTTGAGGCATTGAGGACTGGAGTTATGGAACACGAAGATGTCTTTATCAGATCGCTCAACGACCGAAATACTACATCTAGTCTTCTCAACTCATGTTATCGTAAGTGGGTCTTGATTGAGCCTTTCTTCACTTGGGTTTCAAAATCCGTCCACATTTGCGCGCTCATTCATTTTTTTTTTTTTTTACCAATTTTAATTTCTAGCCTTCCATATGTTGATTCAGTCTATATTTACAACTGCTTATTAACTTCTCACCTATCTTTATGCATTGAAAGCTAATTCTAATTTTCTGTATAGACTTTACTTATTCTTAGGCATTTCTTAACTTATCATCTGACGTTTTTTAGTTATTGTCATTTATTTGTCCACTTTAAATATCTGCAAAGCATTTTTTCCTGTCTCAATTTGTTTTTTTTTTTTTTACGTATTACTCGTTAATTGGCTCCATTTTTTCTTGATTTGGGTCCAACTTTGCCACTTTTAACCGTCAATTCTTACGTAATATCACTTTAATAAAACGTGAAAAGTAGGTTCATAATAATGTTTGGTGTGGCTTACTTCTGATTTTTGTCATAATGTTAACAAAGTTTGGCGAGTCAGCTGCCACCAATATTAATCAGGTTGTGTTACGGAAGTGCGACACTGTTTTAACAGCGACAAACATGCATGTTAAATACCAGTAATATTATGGTGGCCTTGTATCATACACAGCAGTAGCTGCCTTCACCACCCTGCAGTAGCTGCCTTCACCACCCTGCAGTAGCTGCCTTCACCACCCTGCAGTAGCTGCCTTCACCACCCACACAATATTATAGTGTGAGAATTTTTTTTAAGGCTATAACTCAAGGCAGTTATTATTATAATACCAATGATAATTCCGGTGATAATACTAGGTTAAAATGCAGGGATGCAAGGACATTTGTTGAAATTAAATCATTGTCATAACAATCTTTGCGCATTATAGGACTTACAATTGTTCGGCAGCTAACATGCAAAGTCAATAAAAATCTTATTACGTGATCAGATATTATGGCTTCCGTCACTATATTTTAAAGCAGGGAGTCGCAGCCTCCCTCTCTCCCTCAATCCCTTTCATTCCTCCCTCCCTTGCTTCCATCTTCCTTTCTCTAATCCTCTTTCTCTCTCTCTATCTCCCCTCCCTCATTCTACCCTTCCCTCCCGGCTCCCCTTCTCGGGCATCAATAAAACTGAGGTCGGCATCATCTGGAGCAAATTTGACTCCTCTCCTGATTATCATGCGAATGGAACCCGACAAGCCAGCGGAAACACCGAATTGATGGCTTTTTAACATCCGTCTTCACGAGACTGGATGGAGAGAGAAATGGAGGAAGGGAGGGAAGGAAAGACGTAGGGAGGGAAGGGCCAGCTGCCAACACTTCTCCATTCACCAGCCTCCAACTTTCCATTTTCTTGTCCTTTCCCTGATATACCTTTGATATATTTCTTGGGTATATCGATCATGATAGACGTCCCATATGCGACCGACACTGAACTTCACGAGTGCTGAAGGGGAACCAATTGCGTAAACTTCGCCCATTGATATTCATCTATTTTTTCTCCCCTGCTCTCTACCCTCCCCCATCTCCCAGGAGTTTTATTGACTCCTGAATGCATAATTAGACTTCACTTTTCAATCACTCTTTTCTATAGCGATGAACACATCGAATGACTTGGAAAAACGAACGGGGATGCGCCCGGGAAAAAAGATGGGGACAGAATTTGGTGGTTTCTAGATAAAAAGGCTCCCATTGGTGACAAGTTTCCAAACTTGAAGAGGTTTGGGTTCTCATATCCGGCTAGACAGTGGGTGGTCGCAGCAGCAGTCTTGTAGACCCCCTTATGCGGGAACCCCGTAGATCAGTGGGTGGCCGCGGGAGTCTTCAAGCCCCTGGTGCATGTCATAGAATCTCCTCCACTGGCAAGTTTATGGCTTTCATGACGTATCTGGTACGCTACTGTTCGTCCTGAGACTGCCATAGTTAACCTCTACAGCCATTGCAGCTCTTGCCCAGGGTGTAGATCTGCTGTTGTCATAATTAAACGTCTATTCCTCACACCCTCCCTCACGCTCTCCTTCAAGCTTTTCCTCACGCTCTCCCTCACACACTCCCTCACACTTTCCCCTCATGCTCTTCCCTTCCTCTTATGGTCAATATATTCATGAGTCACCCGTGGTATTGGCAAGCCATAATGCTACCGTCTGCTCAGTACTACTTGCCTACATGTCTCTTTGCCTGCCTACCTGAATGTTTTCTGTGTGCCTGCCTGCCTGCCTTTGTTTTCATGTCTGCATGCCTGTTTTTATTTTGTTTACCTGCCTACTTGCCTGTGTTTTCTTGCTTGCCTCCCAGTCTGAATGTAAGCCTACACTTTGCAGCTTCTCGTACCACCCACCATTCTGCCGCATCTAGCCCGACATCTAGTGGTGACCTCAAGTACTAAGCTTAGCACTTGCTCTCCTGGGTCAGTGAAATATACACTAAGAGATATACAGTAGTGTGCATATTAATTGGGACAGTGATGAAATAAGACTTCGGAAAATCAATGTTTATTTAAAAAATACATGGTAATGATATGACAAATAATTGATTTAATAAGAGATATGACTACCCTTTGCTTTTATAAGCATTGCTACACACTTTGACATAGAATAGACAAATGTTGAACACATTTTGGCAAGTTCTTCGTCGTGGTACCAGGTCCTAATAACAGCAGCAATAAGCTTCTCCATAGTTGAACAGTCCTGTTTCGCAAGCCTGCGTTTGGTTATTGCTCATAGATTCTCAATTGGGCTGAGGTCAGGAGAGTTTCCAGGTCAAATTAGAAAGCTTAGCTCACTCTCTCTGAAGAATGTCAGCATTTTTCTGGAAGTGTGGCCCCTCAAGGAAGGTTCCTTGATGTCGGTGAGGGACTCTTGATTTAGGGAATTGGATCTGTGCTCCAGTTCCCCGAATTAAGCCTGAATGCCTTCCACATCCCCCCCCCAGGCGCTGTATAATCCTCCGGGTTTAGCGCTTCCCCCTTGATTATAATAATAATAATCTGGAAGTGTGGCATGGAGCAAGATCCTGCTAGGAAATACCTTCTCCATCAGAAAAGTTTCTATCCACGATGGAAAGCAAATGAGTTGCCAGGATTGCTCTGTATTTAGCACTGTTCATTGTTCCCTCAACAATAAAGCTACCCAAAACATCTTCTGTGGGTGTTTTGGCGCTTGTTGAATATGTCTATTCCGAAGAGGTTCGCCTTTGCTCCGTCTCACTACCACTGATCTGTATCCATGTACTTCAAAATGCACCTCATCTGAAACTATAACTTGTCTCCATTCATCTGTCGTCCATCCTTTATGATCAAGTGTAGATCTTTGCAGATTTTCTTGGATGCTTCACATTATACCTTGTCATAACCTTGTCATTGTGAGGTGTTGTGTATTTTCTTTCAAATCTTTCTCGACGCAGCGCTCCACAGTCACCAGTGTCGTCAGCTCTCTTCAGAATCCAAGCAATAATTGACTTTGCAAGGCTCAAATTTTCGGCGATCTGTCTAATACTCAAATCAGCATATTTTCTAAGAGCTACAATACTTGCACGTTTCCTAGGTGTAACATCCATCATGAATTTCAGCAGTAATCATGAACTGAAGGAGAAAATTTGGCATAATCACACTCAGGGAGCACGCTTGGAAGAATAGGTTTACGGAACAACAGCTGTTGTAGCACTGGAAAGTCACAGGGTAACACCACAGCTGGATGATTGCCAGAAGTCAGTAGCAAACTCTTCTGAAAAGAAAAGAACCTAAACTACATTGATTAAGCCGGAGACTAAGACATATGAGAGAATTACAAAATATATTCCTGTCCCAATTAATTTGCACACTACTGTATGACTCTGTATGCATACATTGAGAGTTTAAGTTCATCTCCTTTATAAAGAGTCTCAAGTATTGGTGACTGGTGGTGAACAGGCTATATGCAGCCTTAAGGACCCCTCACGTAGTCGATAGGATTTAAACCTAATAAACCGGTGGCCTGGTGGCTAAAGCTCCCGCTTCACACACGGAGGGCCCGGGTTCGATTCCCGGCGGGTAGAAACATTTCGACACGTTTCTTTACACCTGTTGTCCTGTTCACCTAGCAGCAAATAGGTACCTGGGTGTTAGTCGACTGGTGTGGGTCGCATCCTGGGGGACAAGATTAAGGACCCCAATGGAAATAAGTTAGACAGTCCTCGATGACGCACTGACTTTCTTGGGTTATCCTGGGTGGCTAACCCTCCGGGGCTAAAAATCCGAACGAAATCTTATCTTATCTTATCTTAACCTGGGTCACATTCACAGTCACCCTGGCTGCTGAGGACTTCCCAGGCTCCTGGCTCGCACGCCAGCCTGTCTGTACACGAGCAGAGAGAGCCGTCTGTGTATATCAGTATATCGACAAGTATGTTAATAAAACACAATATGCGGCCTATGGGATTTTTTTAATAAAATGCCATAAATTCGTACATTGTGTTTTTATTGTGCCTCCAGTCCGTTCTGCCGGTAAAACTGTTAGCAAGGTATACTACCATTGTTACCAAGGTATACTACCATTGTTACAAAGGTATACTACCATTGTTACCAAGGTATACTACCATTGTTACCAACGTATACTACCATTGTTACCAAGGTATACTACCATTGTTACCAAGGTATACTAACATTGTTACCAAGGTATACTACCATTGTTACCAAGGTATACTAACATTGTTACCAAGGTATACTACCATTGTTACCAAGGTATACTACCATTGTTACCAAGGTATACTACCATTGTTACCAAGGTATACTACCATTGTTACCAAGGTATACTACCATTGTTACCAAGGTATACTACCATTGTTACCAAGGTATACTACTATTGTTAGCAAGGTATACTACCATTGTTACCAAGGTATACTACCATTGTTACCAAGGTATACTACTATTGTTAGCAAGGTATACTACCATTGTTACCAAGGTATACTACCATTGTTACCAAGGTATACTACCATTGTTACCAAGGTATACTACCATTGTTACCAAGGTATACTACCATTGTTAGCAAGGTATACTACCATTGTTACCAAGGTATACTTCCATTGTTTTCAAGGTATACTACCATTGTTAGCAAGGTATACTACCATTGTTACCAAGATATACTACCAATGTTGGAAAGGTATACTACCATTGTTAGCAAGGGATACTACCCTTTTTACCAAGGTATACTACCATTGTTACCAAGGTATACTACCATTGTTAGCAAGGTATACTACCATTGTTACCAAGGTATACTACCATTGTTACCAAGGTATACTACCATTGTTATCAAGGTATACTACCATTGTTACCAATGTATACTACCATTATTACCAAGGTATAGTACCATTGTTACCAATGTATGCTGCCATTGTTAGCAAGGTATACTACCATTGTTACCAAGGTTGCTGCCATTGTAACTAAGGTATATACTACCATTGTTACCAAAGTATATTACCATTGTTAGCAAGGTATACCACCATTGTTAGCAAGGTATGCTACAATTGTTATCAAGGTATACTACCATTGTTACCAAGGTATACCTGGAGAGGGTTTCGGGGGTCAACACCCCCGGGGCCGCTGGTCAGGTAGTGACTTTAGGAGCCTGCCCAGCGCCGTTGTTACCAAGGTATACTACCATTGTTACCAAGGTATACTACCATTGTTACCAAGGTATTCTACAATTGCTACCATACGAAAGCAAAAGACTCCGCAGGAGATGCAACGTTCCCCCGATGAAAAGCAGGGGTGCCACGAGTACACTGAGAGACAACACAATAAGTGTCTGGGGCCCAAGACTGTTCAACTGCCTCCCAGCATACATAAGGGGGATTACCAATAGACCCCTGGCTGTCTTCAAGAAGGCACCGGACAGGTACCTAAAGTCAGTACCTGACCAACCGGGCTGTGGTTCGTACGTCAGCTTGCGTGCTGCCAGCAGTTACAGCCTGGTTGATCAGACCCTGATCCACCATGAGGCCTGGTCTCAGACCGGGCCGCGGGGGCGTTGACCCCCGAAACCTTCTCCAGGTAAACTCCAGGTAAGGTATACTGCCATTGTTACCATTGTATACTACCATTGTTACCGAGGTATACTACCATGTTACCAATGTATACTACCACTGCTATAAAGGCATACTACCATTATTACCAAGGTATACTACCATTGTTACGAAGGTATTCTACAATCGCTATCAAGGTATACTGCCATTGTTACCATTGTATACATCCATTGTTACCAAGGTATACTACCATTGTTATCAAGGTATACTACCACTGTTATCAAGGTATACTACCATTATTACCAAGGTATACTACCATTATTACCAAGGTATACTACCACTGTTATCAAGGTATACTACCATTATTACCAAGGTATACTACCATTATTACCAAGGTATACTACCACTGTTACCAAGGTATACTACCATTATTACCAAGGTATACTACCATTATTACCAAGGTATACTGCCATTGTTACCAAGGTATTCTACAATCGCTATCAAGGTATACTGCCATTGTTACCATTGTGTACTACCACTGTTACCAATGTACACTACTATTGTTACCGATGTATACTACCATTGTTACCAAGGTATATTACCATTGATACCAAGATATACTACCATTGTTACAAAGATATACTACCATTGTTACTAAGGTATACTACCATGGTTACCAAGGTATACTGTCATTGCTGACAATTATCAGCTGTTGACTGTCTCAGATGCAAAAAAAACAAAAATGGCGGTATTTAATACCGCTGATTTTGGATTTAATACTTTGCAATTGTAAAGTCTATATTAATATTAATAAGCTTCTTGTTGTGATTTTTTATTTTTAGAACTCGTTACTTTACAGTATATCTTATCAGAGGCCAGAGTTTGAGTTTTGTAGAGAAGGAAAGAAACAGAAGGCTGGCTGTGGCTTTGACCTAGTGTATGTCCGCTGGCAGAGGCTTCAGCCTCGCATTATGACAATGATGATGAATTCCAGTCGCGGCTTCGTCCTCTTTCTTTTTAAGAGAGGAAATGGCCTCTTTATAGAACATCAACCTCACATACGAACACTGCCTTACAAGTGCATATAGCCAGTAACACGAAGAATACCGGCTCTGGCTTTGGCTTCAAATGAGCATAAACTTTTCGATCCATCGTCGTGGTTTAAGTGTCATAAGGTAATGGAGTGAAACGAACCTTTCCTTGTGGTTTGAGCCTTGTGAATATAAAGGTGTGACGAACATTGACGTAGGCTTCGGCTCGGCGTTGTGAAGGAGGTGCAGAGATAAGGACGAGTGACGGGCGGAATAATATTAAGGTGAAGAATGGCGGGAGATGCGAGCAAGGCGCCATAAAGATGAGAGAGGGAGGGAGGGAGTGGCAGGAGGCAGAGGAAGTGGAAGGGAGAGGAAAAGGTACGTGGAAGAGAGAGAGGAGAGAAGAAACATTGCAGGAAGGGCGAGAATGAAGGAAGGATGGTCAGAACTACTTTTTCCCCAGGCGGTTTCTTGTATCTGTGTGAGGCGTCTACAACGAACTTAGTAAATAACTTCAGATTTATATAAACCGAGAGATGTGTATCTCTGTGTATATACACTGACAGTTTACTTTACATTCCCATTTTAATGATTAACGTAATCTAGACTGGTGGTGAACATTTGACAACCAGCGTCAAGGACCCACGTGTAGTCACGAGGCTTCAAACCCAGTTGACCGCCCAGCCAACCAGGCTTAACACACTTTAACTAATAACAACGCCATGAATTAGTCTTCAGTGAGTTTGAAAATCAATTTTACTTTTTGTATTAATTGCTATTCTCATTTTTCGATAGTTTTTGGAGTAATATTTTTCCAAGAATCATAAGAATCTTCTTCAAGTTTTGGATTTTCTGAGGCTGAGGCTTGTCTGGGGCTGAGGCTTGTCTGGGGCTGAGGCTTGTCTGGGGCTGAGGCTTGTCTGAGGCTGAGGCCGGTCTGAGGCTGAGGCTGGTCAGGGGCTGAGCTTTGTCTGAGGCTGAGGCTGGTCTGAGGCTGAGGCTGGTCTGGGACTGAGGCTTGTCTGGGGCTGAGGCTTGTCTGAGGCTGAGGCTGGTCAGGGGCTGAGGCTTGTCTGAGGCTGAGGCTGGTCTGCGGCTGAGGCTTGTCTGGGGCTGAGGCTTGTGTGGGGCTGAGGCTTGTCTGAGGCTGATGCTTGTCTGGGGCTCAAGCTTGTCTGAGGCTGAGGTTTGTCTGGGGCTCAGGCTTGTCTGAGGCTGAGGCTTGTCTGGGGCTGAGGCGTGTCTGAGGCTGAAGTTTGTCTGGGGCTGAGACTTGTCAGAGGCTGAGGCTTGTCTGAGGCTGAGGCTTGTCTGAGGCTGAGAGATTGTCTGAGGCTGAAGCTTGTCTTAGGCTGAGGCTTGTCTGAGGCTGAGGCTGGTCTGAGGCTAAAGCTTGTCTGGGGCTCAGGCTTGTCTGGGGCTGAGGCTCGTCTGAGGCTGAGGCTTCTCTGGGGCTGAGGCTTGTCTAAGCCTGAGGCTTGTCTGGGGCTGAGGCTTGTCTTGGGCTCAGGCTTCTCTGGGGCTGAGGCTAGTCTGGGGCTGAGGCTTGTCTGAGGCTGAGGCTTGTCTGGGGCTGAGGATTGTCTGGGGCTGAGGTTTGTCTGCGGCTGAGGCTTGTCTTAGGCTGAGGCGTGTCTGAGGCTGAGGCTTGTCTGAGGCTGAGGCTTCTCTGGGGCTGAGGCTTGTCTGAGGCTGAGGCTTGTCTAAGCCTGAGGCTTGTCTGAGGCTGAGGCTTCTCTGGGGCTGAGGCTTGTCTGGGGGTCAGGCTTGTCTGGGGCTGAGGCTTGTCTGAGGCTGAGGCTTGTCTGGGGCTGAGGCTTGTCTGAGGATGAGGTTTGTCTGGGGCTGAGGCTTGTCTGGGGCTGAGGCTTGTCTGAGGCTGAGGCTTGTCTGGGCTGAGGCTTGTCTGGGGCTGAGGCTTGTCTGGGGCTGAGGCTTGTCTGGGGCTGAGGCTTGTCTGGGGCTGAGGCTTGTCTGGGGCTGAGGCTTGTCTGAGGCTGAGGCTTGTCTGAGGCTGAGGTTTGTCTGGGACTGAGGCTTGTCTGGGGATGAGGCTTGTCTGAGACTGAGGCTTGTCTGGGGCTGAGGCTTGTCTGAGGCTGAGGCTGGTCAGGGGCTGAGGCTTGTCTGAGGCTGAGGCTGGTCTGCGGCTGAGGCTTGTCTGGGGCTGAGGCTTGTGTGGGGCTGAGGCTTGTCTGAGGCTGATGCTTGTCTGGGGCTCAAGCTTGTCTGAGGCTGAGGTTTGTCTGGGGCTCAGGCTTGTCTGAGGCTGAGGCTTGTCTGGGGCTGAGGCGTGTCTGAGGCTGAAGTTTGTCTGGGGCTGAGACTTGTCAGAGGCTGAGGCTTGTCTGAGGCTGAGGCTTGTCTGAGGCTGAGGGATTGTCTGAGGCTGAAGCTTGTCTTAGGCTGAGGCTTGTCTGAGGCTGAGGCTGGTCTGAGGCTAAAGCTTGTCTGGGGCTCAGGCTTGTCTGGGGCTGAGGCTCGTCTGAGGCTGAGGCTTCTCTGGGGCTGAGGCTTGTCTAAGCCTGAGGCTTGTCTGGGGCTGAGGCTTGTCTTGGGCTCAGGCTTCTCTGGGGCTGAGGCTAGTCTGGGGCTGAGGCTTGTCTGAGGCTGAGGCTTGTCTGGGGCTGAGGATTGTCTGGGGCTGAGGTTTGTCTGCGGCTGAGGCTTGTCTTAGGCTGAGGCGTGTCTGAGGCTGAGGCTTGTCTGAGGCTGAGGCTTCTCTGGGGCTGAGGCTTGTCTGAGGCTGAGGCTTGTCTAAGCCTGAGGCTTGTCTGAGGCTGAGGCTTCTCTGGGGCTGAGGCTTGTCTGGGGTTCAGGCTTGTCTGGGGCTGAGGCTTGTCTGAGGCTGAGGCTTGTCTGGGGCTGAGGCTTGTCTGAGGATGAGGTTTGTCTGGGGCAGAGGCTTGTCTGGGGCTGAGGCTTGTCTGAGGCTGAGGCTTGTCTGCGGCTGAGGCTTGTCTGGGCTGAGGCTTGTCTGGGGCTGAGGCTTGTCTGGGGCTGAGGCTTGTCTGGGGCTGAGGCTTGTCTGGGGCTGAGGCTTGTCTGAGGCTGAGGCTTGTCTGAGGCTGAGGTTTGTCTGGGACTGAGGCTTGTCTGGGGATGAGGCTTGTCTGAGACTGAGGCTTGTCTGGGGCTGAGGCTTGTCTGGGGCTGAGGCTTGCCTGGGGCTGAGGCGTGTCTGGGGCTGAGGCTTGTCTGAGGCAGAGGCTTGTCTGAGGCTGAGGCTTGTCTGAGGCTGAGGCTTGCCTGGGGCAGAGGCTTGTCTGGGGCTGAGGCAGGTCTGGGGCAGAGGCTTGCTGGGGCAGAGGCTTGCTGGGGCTGAGGCTTGCTGGGGCTGAGGCTTGTCTGGGGCTGAGGCTTGTCTGGGGCTGAGGCTTGTCTGGGGCTGAGGCTTGTCAGGGGCTGAGGCTGGTCTGAGGTTGAGGCTCGTCTGAGACTGGTCTAGGGCTGAGACTTTTCTGAGGATGAGGCTGGTCTAGGAATGAGGCTTGTCTGACGTTTGTCTGAGGCTGAGGCTTGTCTGAGGCTGAGGCTGGTCTGGGGCTGAGGCTTGTCTGAGGCTGAGGCTGGTCTGAAGCCGAGGCTTGTCTGGGGCTGAGGCTTGTCTGATCCTGAGGCTTGTATGAGGCTGAGGCTGGTCTGGGGCCGAGGCTGCTCTGAGGCTGAGGCTTGTTTGAGGGTGGTCTAGGGCTGAGGCTGCTCTGAGGCTGAGGCTGGTCTGGGGCTGGTCTGGTCTCGT
This sequence comes from Cherax quadricarinatus, assembly GCF_038502225.1. Taxonomy (NCBI): domain Eukaryota; kingdom Metazoa; phylum Arthropoda; class Malacostraca; order Decapoda; family Parastacidae; genus Cherax; species Cherax quadricarinatus. Next base: position 28,880,613 of record NC_091314.1, read on the forward strand.
CTGGGATTGAGGCTTGTCTGGGGCTGAGGCTTGTCTGAGGCTGAGGCTGGTCTGGGGCTGAGGCTGGTCTGGGGCTGAGGCTGGTCTAGGGCTGAGGCTGGCCTGGGGCTGAGACTTGTCTGAGGCTGAGACTGGTCTGGTCTGGGGCTGAGGCTTGTCTGAAACTGAGGCTTGTCTGAGGCTGACGCTGGTCTGCGGCTGAGGCTGGTCTGGGGCTGAGGCTTGTCTGGGGTTGAGGCTTGTCTAAGGCTGAGGCTGGCCTGCGGCTGAGGCTTGCCTAGGGCTGAGGCTTGTCTGGGGCTGAGGCTTGTCTGGGGCTGAGGCTGGTCTGGGGCTGAGGCTGGTCTGGGGCTGAGGCTTGTCTGGGGCTGAGGCTTGTCTGGAGCTGAGGCTGGTGTGGGGCTTAAGCTTGTCTGGGGCCGAGGCTGGTCTGGAGCTGAGGCTGGTCTGGGGTTGAGGCTTGTCTGGGGCTGAGGCTTGTCTGAGGCTGAGGCTGATCTGGGGCTGAGGCTTGTCCGGGGCTGAGGCTTGTCTGGGGCTGAGGTTTGTCTGGGGCTGAGGCTTGTCTAGGACAGAGGCTTGTCTGGGGCTGAGGCTTGTCTGACGCTGAGGCTTGCCTTGGCCTGAGGCTTGTCTGAGGGTGAGGCGGTCTGGGGCTGAGGCTTGTCTGAGGCTGAGCCTTGTCTGGGTCTGAGGCTGAGGCTTGTCTGGGGCTGAGGCTTGTCTGGGGCTGAGGCTGGTCTGAGGCTGAGGCTTGTCTGAGGCTGGTCTAGGGCTGAGGCTTCTCTGAGGCTGAGGCTGGTCTGGGGCTGAGGCTTGTCTGGGGCTGAGGCTTGTCTGGGGCTGAGGCTTGTCTGGGGCTGAGGCTGGTCTGAGGCTGAGGCTTGTCTGACGCTGAGGCTGGTCTGAGGCTGAGGTTTATCGGGGGCTGAGGCTTATCTAAGGCTGAGGCTTGTCTAGGGCTGAGGCTTCTCTGAGGCTGAGGCTGGTCTGGGGCTAAGGCTTGTCTGGGGCTGAGGCTTGTCTGAGGCTGAGGCTGGTCTGAGGCTGAGGCTTGTCGGGGGCTGAGGCTTATCTGAGGCTGAGGCTTGTCAGAGGCTGAGCCTTGTCTTGGTCTGAGGCTGAGGCTTGTCTGAGGCTGGTCTAGAGCTGAGGCTTCTCTGAGACTGAGGCTGGTCTCGGGCTGAGGCTTGTCTGAGGCTTGTCTGGGGCTGAGGCTTGTCTGAAGCTGAGGCTGGTCTGAGGCTGGTCTAGGGCTGAGGCTTCTCTGAGGCTGAGGCTTGTCTGGGGCTGAGGCTTGGCTGAGGCTGGTCTGGGGCTGAGGCTTGTCTGAGGCTGAGGCTTGTCTGAGGCTGAGGCTTGTCTGGGGCTGAGGCTTGTCTGGAGCTGAGGCTTGTCTGGGGCTGAGGCTTGTCTGAGGCTGAGCCTTGTCTTCGTCTGAGGCTAAGGCTTGTCTGGGGCTGAGGCTTCTCTGAGGCTGAGGCTGGTCTGGGGCTGAGGCTTCTCTGAGGCTGAGGCTGGTCTGGGGCTGAGGCTTCTCTGAGGCTGAGGCTGGTCTGGGGCTGAGGCTTGTCTGAGGCTGAGGCTTGTATGGGGCTGAGGCTGGTCTGGGGCTGAGGCTTGTCTGAGGCTGAGGCTTTTCTGAGGCTGGGGCTGGTCTGGGGCTGAGGCTTGTCTGGGGCTGAGGCTTGTCTGGGGCTGAGGCTTCTCTGAGGCTCAGGCTTGTCTGATGCTGAAGCTCGTGTGAGGCTGAGGCTTGTCTTGGGCTGAGGCTTGTCTGAGACTGAGGCTGGTCTGGGGCTGAGGCTTGTCTGAGGCTGAGCCTTGTCTGGGTCTGAGGCTGAGGCTTCTCTGGGGCTGAGGCTTGTCTTGGGCTGAGGCTTGTCTGAGACTGAGGCTGGTCTGGGGCTGAGGCTTGTCTGAGGCTGAGCCTTGTCTTGGGCTGAGGCTTGTCTGATGCTGAGGCTGGTCTGGGGCTGAGGCTTGTCTGGGGCTGAAGCTGGTCTGAGGCTGCTCTAGGGCTGAGGCTGAGGCTTTTCTGGAGCTGAGGCTTGTCTGAGACTGAGCCTGTATGGGGCTCAGGCTTGTCTGAGGCTGAGACTGGTCTGGTCTGGGGCTGAAGCTTGTCGAAAACTGAGGCTTGTCTGAGGCTGACGCTGGTCTACGGCTGAGGCTGGTCTGGGGCTGAGGCTTGTCTGGGGTTTAGGCTTGTATGAGGCTGAGGCTGGTCTGCGGCTGAGGCTTGTCTGGGGCTTAGGCTTGTCTGGGGCTGAGGCTGGTCTGGGTCTGAGGCTGGTCTGGGGCTGAGGCTTGTCTGGGGCTGAGGCTGGTCTGGGGCTGAGGCTTGTCTGGAGCTGAGACTGGTGTGGGGCTTAAGCTTGTCTGGGGCCGATGCTGGGCTGGAGCTGATGCTGGTCTGGGGCTGAGGCTTGTCTGAGGCTGAGGCTGGTCTGAGGGTGAGGCTTGTCTGAGGCTGACGCTGGTCTGAACCTGAGGCTTGTCGGGGGCTGAGGCTTATCTGAGGCTGAGGCTTGTCTAGGGCTGAGGCTTCTCTGAGGCTGAGGCTGGTCTGGGGCTGAGGCTGGTCTAGAGCTGAGGCTGTCCTGGGGCTGAGACTTGTCTGAGGCTGAGACTGGTCTGGTCTGGGGCTGAGGCTTGTCTGAAGCTGAGGCTGGTCTGAGGCTGGTCTAGGGCTGAGGCTTCTCTGAGGCTGAGGCTTGTCTGGGGCTGAGGCTTGGCTGAGGCTGGTCTGGGGCTGAGGCTTGTCTGAGGCTGAGGCTTGTCTGAGGCTGAGGCTTGTCTGGGGCTGAGGCTTGTCTGGAGCTGAGGCTTGTCTGGGGCTGAGGCTTGTCTGAGGCTGAGCCTTGTCTTCGTCTGAGGCTAAGGCTTGTCTGAGGCTAAGGCTTGTCTGGGGCTGAGGCTTGTCTGGGGATGAGGCTGGTCTGGGGCTGAGGCTTCTCTGAGGCTGAGGCTGGTCTGGGGCTCAGGCTTGTTTGAGGCTGAGGCTGATCTGGGGCTGAGGCTTGTCTGAGGCTGAGGCTTGTATGGGGCTGAGGCTGGTCTGGGGCTGAGGCTTGTCTGAGGCTGAGGCTTTTCTGAGGCTGAGGCTGGTCTGGGGCTGAGGCTTGTCTGGGGCTGAGGCTTGTCTGGGGCTGAGGCTTCTCTGAGGCTCAGGCTTGTCTGATGCTGAAGCTCGTGTGAGGCTGAGGCTTGTCTTGGGCTGAGGCTTGTCTGAGACTGAGGCTGGTCTGGGGCTGAGGCTTGTCTGAGGCTGAGCCTTGTCTGGGTCTGAGGCTGAGGCTTCTCTGGGGCTGAGGCTTGTCTTGGGCTGAGGCTTGTCTGAGACTGAGGCTGGTCTGGGGCTGAGGCTTGTCTGAGGCTGAGCCTTGTCTTGGGCTGAGGCTTGTCTGATACTGAGGCTGGTCTGGGGCTGAGGCTTGTCTGGGGCTGAAGCTGGTCTGAGGCTGGTCTAGGGCTGAGGCTGAGGCTTTTCTGGAGCTGAGGCTTGTCTGAGACTGAGCCTGTATGGGGCTCAGGCTTGTCTGAGGCTGAGACTGGTCTGGTCTGGGGCTGAAGCTTGTCGAAAACTGAGGCTTGTCTGAGGCTGACGCTGGTCTACGGCTGAGGCTGGTCTGGGGCTGAGGCTTGTCTGGGGTTTAGGCTTGTATGAGGCTGAGGCTGGTCTGCGGCTGAGGCTTGTCTGGGGCTTAGGCTTGTCTGGGGCTGAGGCTGGTCTGGGTCTGAGGCTGGTCTGGGGCTGAGGCTTGTCTGGGGCTGAGGCTGGTCTGGGGCTGAGGCTTGTCTGGAGCTGAGACTGGTGTGGGGCTTAAGCTTGTCTGGGGCCGATGCTGGTCTGGAGCTGATGCTGGTCTGGGGCTGAGGCTTGTCTGAGGCTGAGGCTGGTCTGAGGGTGAGGCTTGTCTGAGGCTGACGCTGGTCTGAACCTGAGGCTTGTCGGGGGCTGAGGCTTATCTGAGGCTGAGGCTTGTCTAGGGCTGAGGCTTCTCTGAGGCTGAGGCTGGTCTGGGGCTGAGGCTTGGCTGGGGCTGAGGCTTGTCTGGGGCTGAGGCTTGTCTGAGGCTGAGGCTGGTCTGAGGCTGAGGCTTGTCTGAGGCTGAGGCTTGTCTGAGGCGGCTGGTCTGGGGCTGAGGCTGGTCTAGAGCTGAGGCTGTCCTGGGGCTGAGACTTGTCTGAGGCTGAGACTGGTCTGGTCTGGGGCTGAGGCTTGTCTGAAACTGAGGCTTGTCTGAGGCGGCTGGTCTGGGGCTGAGGCTGGTCTAGAGCTGAGGCTGTCCTGGGGCTGAGACTTGTCTGAGGCTGAGACTGGTCTGGTCTGGGGCTGACGCTGGTCTGCGGCTGAGGCTGGACTGGGGCTGAGGCTTGTCTGGGGCTGAGGCTTGTCTGGGGCTGAGGCTTGTCTGGGGCTGAGGCTTGTCTGGGGCTGAGGCGTGTCTGAGGCTGAGGCTTGTCTGGGGCTGAGGCTTGTCTGGGGCTGATGGTTGTCTGAGGCTGAGGCTGGTCTGAGGCTGAGGCTTCTCTGAGGCTGAGGCTTGTCTGGGGCTGAGGCTGGTCTGGGGCTGAGGCTGGTCTGGGGCTGAGGCTGATCTGAGGCTCAAGCTTGTCTAAGGCTGAGGCTAATCTTGGGCTCTGGCTTGTCTGGGGTTGAGGCTGGTCTGAAGCTGAGGCTTTTCTGAGGCTGTGGCTTGTCTGGGGCTGAGGCTGGTCTGGGGCTGAGGCTGGTCTGGGGCTGAGGCTGGTCTGGGGCTGATTCTTGTCTGAGGCTGATTCTTGTCTGAGGCTGAGGCTGGTCTGGGGCTGAGGCTTGTCTGAGGCTCAGGCTTGTCTGAGGCTGAGGCTTCTCTCGGGGCTGAGGCTTGTCTAGGGCTGAGGCTTGTCATGGGGCTGAGGCTTGTCTGGGGCTGGGGCTTGTCTGGGGCTAATGCTTGTCAGAGGCTGAGGCTTTTCTGGGGCTGGGGCTTGTCTGGGGCTGAGGCTTGTCTGAGGCTGCTGCTTATCTGGGGCTGGAGCTTGTCTGGGGCTGGGGCTTGTCTAGGGCTGAGGCTTGTCTGGAGCTGAGGCTTGTCTGGGGCTGTGGGTTGTCTGGGGCTGGGGCTTGTCTGGGTCTGATTGTTGTCTGGGGCTGGGGCTTTCCTGGGGTTGAGGGTTGTCTGGGGCTGGGGCTTGTTTGGGGCTGAGGCTTGTCTGGGGCTGGAGCTTGTCTGGGGCTAGATCTTGTCTGGGGCTGGGGCCTGTTTGGGGCTGACGGTTGTGTGGGGCTGAGTGTTGTCTGGGTCTGAGTGTTGTCTGGGGCTGGGGCTTGTCTGGGGCTGAGTGTTGTCTAGGGGCTGGGGCATGTCTGGTGCTGAGTGTTGTCTGAGGCTGGGGCTTGTCTGGGACTGAGGCTTGTCTGGGGCTGAGGGTTGTCTAGGGCTGAGTATTGTCTGGGGCTGAGGGTTGTCTGGGGCTGAGTGTTGTCTGGGGCTGGGGCTTGTCTGGGGCTGAGAGTTGTCTGGGGCTGGGACTTGTCTGGGGCTGAGTGTTGTCTTGGGCTGAGTGTTGTCTTGGGCTGAGTGTTGTCTTCGGCTGAGTGTTGTCTTGGGCTGAGTGTTCTCTGGGACTGAGTGTTGTCTGGGGGTAAGTGTTCTCTGGGGGTGAGTGTTGTCTGGGGGTGAGTGCTCTCTGGGACTGAGTGTTGTCTGGGGGTAAGTGTTCTCTGGGGGTGAGTGTTGTCTGGGGCTGGGACTTGTCTGGAGCTGAGTGTTGTCTTGGGCTGAGTGTTGTCTTGGGCAGAGTGTTGTCTGGGGTTAGTGTTGTCTGGGGCTGAGTTTTGTCTGGGGCTGAGTGTTGTCTGGGGCTGAGTGTTGTCTGGGGCTGAGGGTTGTCTGGGACTGAGTTTCGTCTGGGGCTGAGTCTTGTCTGTTGCTGAGTGCTGTCTGGGACTTAGTGTTGTCTGGGACTGAGTGTTGTTTGGGGCTGCGTGATGTCTGGGACTGAGTGTTGTCTGGGGCTGAGTGTTGTCTGGGGCTGAGTGTTGTCTGGGACTGAGTGTTGTCTGGGGCTGAGTGATGTCTGGGACTGAGTGTTGTCTGGGATTGAGTGTTGTCTTGGACTGAGTGTTGTCTGGGACTGAGTGTTGTCTGGGAGTGTGTGTTGTCTGGGGGTGAGTGTTGTCTGGGAGTGTGCGTTGTCTGGGGCTGAGTGTTGTCTGGGAGTGTGTGTTGTCTGGGGGTGAGTGTTGTCTGGGGGTGAGTGTTGTCTAGGGGTGAGTGTTGTCTGGGGGTGAGTGTTGTCTGGGGGTGAGTGTTGTCTGGGGGTGAGTGTTGTCTGGGGGTGAGTGTTGTCTGGGGGTGAGTGTTGTCTGGGGGTGAGTGTTGTCTGGGGGTGAGTGTTGTCTGGGGGTAAGTGTTCTCTGGGACTTAGTGTTATCTGGGACTGAGTGTTGTCTGGGGGTAAGTGTTCTCTGGGGGTGAGTGTTGTCTGGGGGTAAGTGTTCTCTGGGACTTAGTGTTATCTGGGACTGAGTGTTGTCTGGGGGTAAGTGTTCTGTGGGGGTGAGTGTTGTCTGGGGGTGAGTGTTGTCTGGGACTGAGTGTTGTCTGGGACTGAGTGTTGTCTGGGACTGAGTGTTGTCTGGGACTGAGTGTTGTCTGGGACTGAGTGTTATCTGGGACTGAGTGTTGTCTGGGACTGAGTGTTGTCTGGGGGTGAGTGTTGTCTGGGACTGAGTGTTATCTGGGGCTGAGTGTTGTCTGGGACTGAGTGTTGTCTGGGACTGAGTGTTATCTGGGGCTGAGTGTTATCTGGGACTGAGTGTTGTCTGGGACTGAGTGTTGTCTGGGACTGAGTGTTGTCTGGGACTGAGTGTTATCTGGGGCTGTGTTGTCTGGGACTGAGTGTTGTCTGGGGGTGAGTGTTGTCTGGGACTGAGTGTTGTCTGGGACTGAGTGTTGTCTGGGACTAAGTGTTGTCTGGGACTGAGTGTTGTCTGGGACTGAGTGTTGTCTGGGACTGAGTGTTGTCTGGGACTGAGTGTTGTCTGGGACTGAGTGTTTTCTGGGACTGAGTGTTGTCTGGGACTGAGTGTTGTCTGGGACTGAGTATTGTCTGGGACTGAGTGTTGTCTGCGACTGAGTGTTGTCTGGGGGTGAGTGTTGTCTGGGGCTGAGTGTTGTCTGGGGCTGAGTGTTGTCTGGCACTGAGTGTTTTCTGGGACTGAGTGTTGTCTGGGGCTGAGTGTTGTTTGGGGGTGAGTGTTGTCTGGGACTGTGTGTTGTCTGGGGCTGAGTGTTGTCTGGGACTAAGTATTGTCTGGGACTGAGTGTTGTTTGGGACTGAGTGTTGTCTGGGGCTGAGTGTTGTCTGGGACTGAGTGTTGTCTGGGGCTGAGTGTTGTTTGGGGGTGAGTGTTGTCTGGGACTGAGTGTTGTCTAGGACTGAGTGTTGTCTAGAGCTGAGTGTTGTCTGGGACTGAGTGTTGTCTGGGGCTGAGTGTTGTCTGGGACTGAGTGTTGTCTGGGACTGAGTGTTGTCTAGGACTGAGTGTTGTCTGGGGCTGAGTGTTGTCTGGGACTGAGTGTTGTCTGGGGCTGAGTGTTGTCTGGGGCTGAGTGTTGTCTGGGGCTGAGTGTTGTCTGGGACTGAGTGTTGTCTGGGGCTGAGTGTTGTCTGGAACTGAGTGTTGTCTGGCACTGAGTGTTGTCTGGGACTGTGTGTTGTCTGGGACTGAGTGTTGTCTGGGACTGTGTGTTGTCTGGGGCTGAGTGTTGTCTGGGACTGAGTGTTGTCTGGGACTGTGTGTTGTCTGGGACTGAGTGTTGTCTGGGACTGTGTGTTGTCTGGGACTGTGTGTTGTCTGGGACTGTGTGTTGTCTGGGACTGTGTGTTGTCTGGGGCTGAGTGTTGTCTGGGACTGTGTATTGTCTGGGAGTGTGTGTTGTCTGGGACTGTGTGTTGTCTGGGACTGAGTGTTGTCTGGGACTGTGTGTTGTCTGGGGCTGAGTGTTGTCTGGGACTGAGTGTTGTCTGGGCCTGGGTGTTGTCTGGGACTGTGTGTTGTCTGGGACTGAGTGTTGTCTGGGACTGTGTGTTGTCTGGGGCTGAGTGTTGTCTGGAACTGAGTGTTGTCTGGGACTGAGTGTTGTCTGGGACTGTGTGTTGTCTGGGACTGAGTGTTGTCTGGGACTGAGTGTTGTCTGGGACTGGGTGTTGTCTGGGGCTGAGTGTTGTCTGGGACTGTGTGTTGTCTGGGACTGTGTGTTGTCTGGGACTGAGTGTTGACTGGGGCTGAGTGTTGACTGGGGCTGAGTGTTGTCTGGGACTGAGTGTTGTCTGGGGCTGGGTGTTGTCTGGGACTGAGTGTTGTCTGGGGCTGAGTGTTGTCTGGAACTGAGTGTTGTCTGGGACTGAGTGTTGTCTGGGGCTGAGTATTGTCTGGGACTGAGTGTTGTCTGGGGCTGGGTGTTGTCTGGGACTGTGTGTTGTCTGGGACTGAGTGTTGTCTGGGGCTGAGTGTTGTCTGGGACTGTGTGTTGTCTGGGGCTGAGTGTTCTCTGGGGCTGAGTGTTGTCTGAAACTGAGTGTTGTCTGGGGCTGAGTGTTGTCTGGAACTAAGTGTTGTCTGGAACTGAGTGTTGTCTGGGACTGAGTGTTGTCTGGGACTGAGTGTTGTCTGGGACTGAGTGTTGTCTGGGGCTGAGTGTTGTCTGGGGCTGAGTGTTGTCTGGGGCTGAGTGTTGTCTGGGACTTAGTGTTGTCTGGGGCTGAGTGTTGTCTGGGGCTGAGTGTTGTCTGGGACTGAGTGTTGTCTGGGACTGAGTGTTGTCTGGGACTTAGTGTTGTCTGGGACTGAGTGTTGTCTGGGGCTGAGTGTTGTCTGGGGCTGAGTGTTGTCTGGGGCTGAGTGTTGTCTGGGACTGAGTGTTGTCTGGGACTGAGTGTTGTCTGGGACTGAGTTTTGTTTTGGGCTGAGTGTTGTCTAGGACTGAGTGTTGTCTGGGGCTGAGTTTTGTCTGGGGCTGAGTGTTGTCTAGGACTGAGTGTTGTCTGGGGCTGAGTTTTGTCTGGGGCTGAGTGTTGTCTAGGACTGAGTGTTGTCTGGGGCTGAGTTTTGTCTGGGGCTGAGTGTTGTCTAGGACTGAGTGTTGTCTGGGGCTGAGTTTTGTCTGGGGCTGAGTGTTGTCTAGGACTGAGTGTTGTCTGGGGCTGAGTTTTGTCTGGGGCTGAGTTTTGTCTGGGACTGAGTGTTGTCTGGGGCTGAGTGTTGTCTGGGGCTGAGTGTTGTCTGGGGCTGAGTGTTGTCTGGGGCTGAGTGTTGTCTGGGGCTGAGTGTTGTCTGGGACTGAGTGTTGTCTGGGGCTGAGTGTTGTCTGGGGCTGAGTGTTGTCTGGGGCTGAGTGTTGTCTGGGGCTGAGTGTTGTCTGGGGCTGAGTGTTGTCTGGGGCTGAGTGTTGTCTGGGGCTGAGTGTTGTCTGGGGCTGAGTGTTGTCTGGGGCTGAGTGTTGTCTGGGACTGAGTGTTGTCTGGGGCTGAGTGTTGTCTGGGGCTGAGTGTTGTCTGGGGCTGAGTGTTGTCTGGGGCTGAGTGTTGTCTGGGGCTGAGTGTTGTCTGGGACTGAGTGTTGTCTGGGGCTGAGTGTTGTCTGGGGCTGAGTGTTGTCTGGGGCTGAGTGTTGTCTGGGGCTGAGTGTTGTCTGGGGCTGAGTGTTGTCTGGGGCTGAGTGTTGTCTGGGGCTGAGTGTTGTCTGGGGCTGAGTGTTGTCTGGGACTGAGTGTTGTCTGGGGCTGAGTGTTGTCTGGGGCTGAGTGTTGTCTGGGGCTGAGTGTTGTCTGGGGCTGAGTGTTGTCTGGGACTGAGTGTTGTCTGGGGCTGAGTGTTGTCTGGGGCTGAGTGTTGTCTGGGGCTGAGTGTTGTCTGGGGCTGAGTGTTGTCTGGGGCTGAGTGTTGTCTGGGGCTGAGTGTTGTCTGGGGCTGAGTGTTGTCTGGGGCTGAGTGTTGTCTGGGGCTGAGTGTTGTCTGGGACTGAGTGTTGTCTGGGGCTGAGTGTTGTCTGGGGCTGAGTGTTGTCTGGGGCTGAGTGTTGTCTGGGGCTGAGTGTTGTCTGGGACTGAGTGTTGTCTGGGGCTGAGTGTTGTCTGGGGCTGAGTGTTGTTTGGGGCTGAGTGTTGTCTGGGGCTGAGTGTTGTCTGGGGCTGAGTGTTGTCTGGGGCTGAGTGTTGTCTGGGGCTGAGTGTTGTCTGGGACTGAGTGTTGTCTGGGGCTGAGTGTTGTCTGGGACTGAGTGTTGTCTGGGGCTGAGTGTTGTCTGGGGCTGAGTGTTGTCTGGGGCTGAGTGTTGTCTGGGGCTGAGTGTTGTCTGGGGCTGAGTGTTGTCTGGGGCTGAGTGTTGTCTGGGGCTGAGTGTTGTCTGGGGCTGAGTGTTGTCTGGGGCTGAGTGTTGTCTGGGGCTGAGTGTTGTCTGGGGCTGAGTGTTGTCTGGGGCTGAGTGTTGTCTGGGGCTGAGTGTTGTCTGGGGCTGAGTGTTGTCTGGGGCTGAGTGTTGTCTGGGGCTGAGTGTTGTCTGGGGCTGAGTGTTGTCTGGGGCTGAGTGTTGTCTGGGGCTGAGTGTTGTCTGGGGCTGAGTGTTGTCTGGGGCTGAGTGTTGTCTGGGGCTGAGTGTTGTCTGGGGCTGAGTGTTGTCTGGGGCTGAGTGTTGTCTGGGGCTGAGTGTTGTCTGGGGCTGAGTGTTGTCTGGGACTGAGTGTTGTCTGGGGCTGAGTGTTGTCTGGGGCTGAGTGTTGTCTGGGGCTGAGTGTTGTCTGGGGCTGAGTGTTGTCTGGGGCTGAGTGTTGTCTGGGGCTGATTGTTGTATAAGTTAAGCTTTGTGTTTCCTATTGGAATATTATGGACTTAATAATACGTAACATTCTTATGGTCGCTGAGTTTCTGTCAACATCACGAAAATATTCGTAATTACTTCTGAGATCTTCCACTTACCCTCCACCTCCCTCCCAGCCCTTACCTCCTCCACCTCCCTCCCATCCCTTACCTCCTCCCCTTCCCTCACATCCCTTACCTCCTCCCCTTCCCTCCCATCCCTTACCTCCTCCCCTTCCCTCACATCCCTTACCTCCTCCCCTTCCCTCACATCCCTTACCTCATCCCCTTCCCTCACATCCCTTACCTCCTCCCCGTCGTTCCCATCCATTACCTCCTCCCCGTCCCTCCCATCCCTTACCTCCTCCCCGTCGTTCCCATCCATTACCTCCTCCCCGTCCCTCCCAGCCCTTACCTCCTCCCCGTCGTTCCCATCCATTACCTCCTCCCCGTCCCTCCCATCCCTTACCTCCTCCCCGTCGTTCCCATCCATTACCTCCTCCCCGTCCCTCCCAGCCCTTACCTCCTCCCCGTCGTTCCCATCCATTACCTCCTCCCCGTCCCTCCCATCCCTTACCTCCTCCCCGTCGTTCCCATCCATTACCTCCTCCCCGTCCATCCCATCCCTTACCTCCTCCCCGTCGTTCCCATCCATTACCTCCTCCCCGTCCCTCCCATCCCTTACCTCCTCCCCGTCGTTCCCATCCATTACCTCCTCCCCGTCCCTCCCAGCCCTTACCTCCTCCCCGTCCCACCCATCCCTTACCTATTCCAAGTCCCTCCCATCCCTTACCTCCTCCCCGTCCCTCACATCCCTTACCTCCTCCCCGTCCTTCCCATCCCTTACCTCCTCCCCGTCCCTCCCATCCCTTACCTCCTCCCCGTCCCTCCCATCCCTTACCTACTCCCAGTCCCCCCAATCCCTTACCTCCTCCCCGTCCCTCCCATCCCTTACCTACTCCCATTCCCTCCCATCTTTTACCTCCTCCACCTCCCTCCCATTCCTTACCTCCTCCACCGCCCTACCATCCCTTACCTCTTCCCCCTCCCTGCCATCCATTACCACCTCCCCCTCTCTCCCATTCCATACCTCCTCCACCTCCCTACCATCCCTTACCTCCTCCACCTCCCTACCATCCCTTACCTCCTCCCCCTCCTTCCCATCCCTAACCTCTTCCACCTCCCTCCCATCCCTTACCTCCTCCACGTCCCTCCCATCCCTTACCTCCTCCACCTACCTCCCATCCCTTACCTCCTCCACCTCCCTCCCATCCCTTACCTCCTTCACCTCCCTCCCATCCCTTACCTCCTTCACCTCCCTCCCATCCCTTATCTCCTCCACCTCCCTCCGATTCCTTACCTCCTCCATCTCCCTCCCATCCCTTATCTCCTCCATCTCCCTCCCATCCCTTACCTCCTCCAACTCTCTCCTATCCTTTATCTCCTCCACCTCCCTCCCATCCCTTACCTCTTTCATCTCCCTCCCATCCCCTATCTCCTCCACCTCCCTCCCATCACTTACCTCCTCCACCTTCCTCCCATCCCTTACCTCCTCCATCTCCCTCCCATCCCTTATCTCCTCCACCTCCCTCCCTTCCCTTATCTCCTCCACCTCCCTCCCATCCCTTACCTCCACCACCTCTCCCCCATCCCTTACCTCCTCCACCCCTCTCCCATCCCTTACCTCCTCCACCCCTCCCCCATCCCTTACCTCCACCACCCCTCTCCCATCCCTTATCTCCTCCACCTCCCTCCCGTCCCTTACCTCCTCCACCTCCCTCCCATCCCTTACCTCCTCCAACTCCCTCCCATCCCTTATCTCCTTCACCTCCCTCCCATCCCTTATCTCCTCCACCTTCCTCCCATCCCTTAACTCCTCCACCTCCCTCCCATCCCTTACCTCCTCTACCTCCCTCCCATCCCTTATCTCCTCCACCTTCCTCCCATCCCTTAACTCCTCCACCTCCCTCCCATCCCTTACCTCCTCCACCTCCCTCCCATCCCTTACCTCCTCCACCTCCCTCCCATTCCTTATCTCCTCCACCTCCCTCCCATCCCTTACCTCCTCCATCTCCCTCCCATTTTTTATCTCCTCCACCTCCCTCCCATCCCTTACTCCTTCACCTCCCTCCCATTCCTTATCTCCTCCACCTCCCTCCCATCCCTTACCTCCTCCACCTCCCTCCCATCCCTTACCTCCTCTACCTCCCTCCCATCCCTTATCTCCTCCACCTCCCTCCCATCCCTTACCTCCTCCACCTCCCTCCCATCCCTTACCTCCTCCACCTCCCTCCCATCCCTTACCTCCTCCACCTCCCTCCCATCCCTTCCGTCCTCCACCTCCCTCCCATCCCTTACCTCCTTCACCTCCCTCCCATCCCTTACCTCCTCCATCTCCCCCCCATCCCTTATCTCCTCCACCTCCCCCCCATCCCTTATCTCCTCCACCTCCCTCCCATCCCTTACCTCCTTCACCTCCCTCCCATTCCTTATCTCCTCCATCTCCCTCCCATCCCTTACTTCCTCCGTCTCCCTCCCATCCATTACCTCCTCCACCTCCCCCCCATCCCTTATCTCCTCCACCTCCCTCCCATCCCTTATCTCCTCCACCTTCCTCCCATCCCTTACCTCCTCCATCTCCCTCCCATCCCTTACCTTCTCCACCTTCCTCCCATCTCTTACCTCCTCCATCTCCCTCCCATCCCTTATCTCCTCCACCTTCCTCCCATCCCTTACCTCCTCCATCTCCCTCCCATCCCTTACCTTCTCCACCTCCCTCCCATCCCTTACCTCCTTCACCTCCCTCCCATCTCTTACCTCCTTCACCTCCCTCCCATCCCTTACCTCTTCCACCTCCCTCCCATCCCTTACCTCTTCCACCTCCCTCCCATCCCTTTCCTCCCTCCCATCGCGTATCTCCTCCACCTCCCTCCCATCCCTTACCTCCTCCACCTTTCTCCCATCTCTTACCTCCTTCACCTCTCTCCTATCCCTTACCTGCTTCACCTCCCTCCCATCCCTTACCTCCTCCACCTTTCTCCCATCTCTTACCTCCTTCACCTCCCTCCCATCCCTTAACTCCTCCACCTCCCTCCCATCCCTTACCTCCTCCACCTCCCTCCCATCCCTTACCTCCTCCACCTCCCTCCCATCCCTTACCTCCTCCACCTTTCTCCCATCCCTTACTTGCTTCACCTCCCTCCCATCCCTTACCTCCTCCACCTTTCTCCCATCTCATACCTCCTTCACCTCTCTCCCATCCCTTACCTCCTTCACCTCCCTCCCATCCCTTATCTCCTCCACCTCCCTCCCATCCCTTACCTCCTCCACCTCCCTCCCATCCCTTACCCCCTCCACCTCCCTCCCATCCCTTATCTCCTCCACCTTCCTCCCATCCCTTATCTCCTCCACCTCCCTCCCATCCCTACCTCCTCCACCTCCCTCCGATCCCTACCTCCTCCACCTCCCTCCCATCCCTTACCTCCTCCACCTCCCTCCCATCCCTTACCTCCTCCACCTCCCTCCCATCCCTTACCTCCTCCACGTCCCTCCCATCCCTTACCTCTTCCACCTCCCTCCCATCCCTTACCTTCTCCACCTCCCTCCCATCCCTTACCTCCTCCACCTCCCTCCCATCCCTTACCTCCTCCACCTCCCTCCCATCCCTTACCTCCTCCACCTCCCTCCCATCCCTACCTCCTCCACCTCCCTCCCATTCCTACCTCCTCCACCTCTCTCCCATCCTTACATCCTCCACCTCCCTCCCATCCCTTACCTCCTCCACCTCCCTCCCATCCCTTACCTCCTCCACCTCCCTCCCATCCCTTACCTCCTCCACCTCCCTCCCATCTCTTACCTCCTCCTCCACCTCCCTCCCATCCCTACCTCCTCCACCTCCCTCCCATCCCTTACCTCCTCCACCTCCCTCCCATCCCTTACCTCCTCCACCTCCCCCCCATCCCTACCTCCTCCACCTCCCTCTCATCCCTACCTCCTCCACCTCCCTCCCATTTCTTACCTCCTCCACCTCCCTACCATCCCTACCTCCTCCACCCCCCTCCCATCCATTACCTCCTCCCCCTCCCTCCCATCCCTTACCTCCTCCACCTCCCTCCCATCCCTTACCTCCTCCACATCCCTCCCATCCCTTACCTCCTCCAACTCTCTGACATCCCTTGCCTCATCCACCTCACTCACTTCCCATTCCTCCTCCACCTCCCTCCCATCCCTACCTCATCCACCTCCCTCCCATCCCTTACCACCTCCACCTTCCTACCATCAATACCTCCTCCACCGCTCTCCCATCCCTACCTCCTCCACCTCCCTCCCATCCCTTACCTCCTCCCATCCCTTACCTCCTCCACCTCCCTCCCATCAGATACCTCCTCCACCTCCCTCCCATCCCTTACCTCCTCCACCTCCCTCCCATCCCTTACCTCCTCCACCTCCCTACCATCCCTACCTCCTCCGTCTCCCTCCCATCCCTTACCTCCTCCACCTCCCTCCCATCCGTTACCTCCTCCACCTCCCTCCCATCAGATAGCTCCTCCACCTCCCTCCCATCCCTTACCTCCTCCACCTCCCTCCCATCCCTTACCTTCTCCACCTCCCTCCCATCCCTACCTCCTCCACCTCCCTCCCATCACTTACCTTTTCCACCTCCCTCCCATCCCTACCTCCTCCACCTCCCTCCCATCCCTTACCTCCTCCACCTCCCTCCAATCCCTTACCTTCTCCACCTCCTTCCCATCCCTTACCTCCTCCACCTCCCTCCCATCCCTTACCTCCTCCACCTCCCTCCCATCCCTTACTTCCTCCACCTCTTTCCCATCGCTACCTCCTCCACCTCCCTCCTATCCCTACCTCCTCCACGTCCCTCCCATCCCTTTCCTCCTCCACCTCCCTCCCATCCCTTACCTCATCCACCTCCCTCCCATCCCTTTCCTCCTCCACCTCCCTCCCATCGCTACCTCCTACACCTCCCTCCCATCCCTACCTCCTCCACCTCCCTCCCATCCCTTACCTCCTCCACCTCCCTCTCATCCCTAGCTCCTCCACCTCCCTCTCATCCCTTACCTCCTCCACCTCCCACCCATCCCTTACCTCCTCCACCTCCCTCCCATCCCTTACCTCCTCCACCTCCCTCTCATCCCTTACCTCCTCCACCTCCCTCCCATCCCTTACCTCCTCCACCTCCCTCCCATCCGTTACCTCCTCCACCTCCCTCCCATCCCTTGCCTTCTCCACATCCCTCCCATCCCTTACCTCCTCCACCTCCCTCCCATCCCTTGCCTCCTCCACTTCACTCCCATCCCATACCTCCTCCACCTCCCTCCCATCCCTTACCTCCTCCTCCTCCCTCCCATCCCTTACCTTCTCCAACTCCCTTCCATCCCTTACCTCCTCCACCTCCCTCCCATCCCTTACCTCCTCCACCGCCCTCCCATCCGTACCTCCTCCACCTCCCTCCTATCCATTACCTCCTCCACCTCCCTCCCATCGCTTACCTCTTTCCACTTCCCTTCCATCCCTTACCTCCTCCACCTCCCACCCAACCCTTACCTTCTCCACCTCCCTTAAATCCCTACCTCCTCCACCTCCCTCCCATCCCTTACCTCCTCCACCTCCCTCCCATCCCTTTCCTCCTCCACCTCCCTCCCATCCCTTACCTCCTCCACCTCCCTCGCATCCCTTCCTCCTCCACCTCCCTCCCATCCCTTACCTCCTCCTCCCTCCCATCCCTTGCTTCCTCCACCTCACTCCCATCCCATACCTCCTCTACCTCCCTCCCATCCCTTACCTCCTCCTCCTCCTCCCTCCTATCCCTTACCTTCTCCACCTCCCTTCCATCCTTTACCTCCTCTACCTCCCTCCCATCCCTTACCTCCTCCACCGCCTTCCCATCCCTACCTCCTCCACCTCCCTCCCATCCCTTTCCTCCTCCACCTCCCTCCCATCCCTTACCTCCTCCACCTCCCTCCCATCCCTTACCTCCTCCACCTCCCTCCCATCCCTTACCTTCTCCACCTCCCTTAAATCCCTACCTCCTCCACCTCCCTCCCATTCCTTACCTCCTCCACCTCCCTCCCATCCCTTCCTCCTCCACCTCCCTCCCATCCCTTACCTCCTCCACCGCCCTCCCATCCCTTTCCTCCTCCACCTCCCTCCCATCCATTACCTCCTCCACCTCCCTCCCATCCCTTACGTCCTCCACCTCCCTCCCATCTCTTTCCTCCTCCTCAACCTCCCTCCCATCCCTACCTCCTCCACCTCCCTCCAATCCCTTATCTCCTTCACCTCCCTCCTATCCCTACCTCCTCCACCTCCCTCCCATCCCTTACCTTCTCCACCTCCCTCCCATCCCTTACCTCCTCCACCTCCCTCCCATCATCTTACCTCCTCCACTTCCCTCCCATCCCTTACCTCCTCCACCTCCCTCCCATCCCTACCTCCTCCACCTCCCTCCCATCCCTTACCTCAACCACCTCCCTCCCATCCCTTACCTCCTCCACCTCCCTCCCATCTTTTACCTCCTCCACCTCCCTCCCATCCCTTACCTCCTCCACCTCCCTCCCATCCCTTACCTCCTCCACCTCCCTCCCATCTCTTACCTCCTCCACCTCCCTTCCATCCCTTACCTCCTCCACCTCCCTTCCATCCCTTACCTCCTCCACCTCCCTCCCATCCCTTACCTCCTCCATCTCCCTCCCATCCCTTACCTCCTCCACCTCCCTCCCATCCCTTACCTTCTCCACCTCCCTTCCATCCCTTTCCTCCTCCAACTCCCTCCCATCCCTTACCTCTTCCACCTTCCTCCCATCCCTTACCTCCTCCACCTCCCTTCCATCCCTTACCTCCTCCACCTCCCTCCCATCCCTTACCTCCTCCACCTCCCTCCCATCCCTTACCTCCTCCGCCTCCCTCCCATCCCTTACCTCTTCCACCTCCCTCCCATCCCTTACCTTCTCCACCTCCCTTCCATCCCTTACCTCCTCCACCTCCCTCCCATCCCTTACCTCTTCCACCTCCCTCCCATCCCTTACCTTCTCCACCTCCCTTCCATCCCTTATCTCCTCCACCTCCCTCCCATCCCTTACCTTCTCCTCCTCCCTTCCATCCCTTACTTCCTCCTCCTCCCTCCCATCCCTTACCTTCTCCACCTCCCTTCCATCCCTTACCTCTTCCACCTCCCTCCCGTCCCTTACCTCCTCCACCTCCCTCCCATCCCTTACCTTCTCCACCTCCCTTCCATCCCTTACCTCCTCCACCTCCCTCCCATCCCTACCTCCTCCACCTCCCTCCCATCCCTTATCTCCTTCACTTCCCTCCTATTCCTACCTCCTCCACCTCCCTCCCATCCCTTACCTTCTCCACCTCCCTCCCATCCCTTACCTCCTCCACCTCCCTCCCATCCCTACCTCCTCCACCTCCCTCCCATCCCTTACCTCCTCCACCTCCCTCCCATCCCTTACCTCCTCCACCTCCCTCCCATCCCTTACCTCCTCCACATCCCTCCCATCTCTTACCTCCTCCACCTCCCTACCATCCCTTACCTCCTCCACCTCCCTCCCATCCCTACCTCCTCCACCTCCCTCCCATCCCTTACCTCCTCCACCTCCCTCCCATCCCTTACCTCCTCCACATCCCTCCCATCCCTTACCTCCTCCACATCCCTCCCATCTCTTACCTCCTCCACCTCCCATCCATCCCTTACCTCCTCCACCTCCCTTCCATCCCTTATCTCCTCCACCTACCTCCCATCGCTTACCTCCTCCATCTCCCTCCCATCCCTTACCTCCTCCACCTCCCTCCCATCCCTTACCTTCTCCACCTCCCTTCCATCCCTTTCATCCTCCACCTCCCTCCCATCCCTTACCTTGTCCACCTCCCTTCCATCCCTTACCTCCTCCACCTCCCTCCCATCCCTTACCTTCTCCACCTCCCTTCCATCCCTTACCTTTTCCACCTCCCTCCCATCCCTTACCTTCTCCACCTCCCTTCCATCCCTTTCCTCCTCCACCTCCCTCCCATCCCTTACCTTCTCCACCTCCCTTCCATCCCTTACCTTCTCCACCTCCCTCCCATCCCTTACCTTCTCCACCTCCCTCCCATCCCTTACCTGCTGCACCTCCCTTCCATCCCTTGCCTCCTCCACCTCTCTTCCATCCCTTACCTCCTCCACCTCCCTCCCATCCCTTACCTTCTCCACCTCCCTTCCATCCCTTACCTCTTCCATTTCCCTCCCGTCCCTTACCTCTTCCATTTCCCTCCCGTCCCTTACCTCCTCCACCTCCCTCCCGTCCCTTACCTCCTCCACCTCCATCCCATCCCTTTCCTCCTCCACCTCCCTCCCATCCCTTACCTTCTCCACCTCCCTTCCATCCCTTTCCTTCTCCACCTCCCTTCCATCCCTTACCTCCTCCACCTCCCTTCCTTCCCCTACCTCCTCCACCTCCCTTCCATCCCTTACCTTCTCCACCTACGTTCCATCCCTTACCTCCTCCACCTCCTTGCCATCCCTTACCTCCTCCACCTCCCTCCCATCCCTTACCTTCTCCACCTACCTTCCATCCCTTACCTCCTCCACCTCCCTTCCATCCCTTACCTCCTCCACCTCCCTGCCATCCCTTTCCTTCTCAACCTCCCTTCCATCCCTTACCTCCTCCACCTCCCTCCCATCCCTTACCTTCTCCTCCTCCCTGCCATCCCTTACCTCCTCCACCTCCCTCCCATCCCTTACCTCCTCCACCTCCCTTCCATCCCTTACCTCCTTTCTTCAACTCTACTATTTCGTTACAGTTTCCTACTTGAACACCCCAGTACCCACCCTGTTAGAACTAGGTTTTTTATAAACCGTAGTGGCCCCAGTACCCACCCTGTTAGAACTAGGTTTATTATAAACCGTAGTGGCCCCAGTACCCACCCTGTTAGAACTAGGTTTATTATAAACCGTAGTGGCCCCAGTACCCACCCTGTTAGAACTAGGTTTATTATAAACCGTAGTGGCCCCAGTACCCACCCTGTTAGAACTAGGTTTATTATAAACCGTAGTGGCCCCAGTACCCACCCTGTTAGAACAAGGTTTATTATAAACCGTAGTGGCCCCAGTACGCACCCTGTTAGAACAAGGTTTATTATAAACCGTAGTGGCCCCAGTACCCACCCTGTTAGAACAAGGTTTATTATAAACCGTAGTGGCCCCTGTACCCACCCTGTTAGAACAAGGTTTATTATAAACCGTAGTGGCCCCAGTACCCACCCTGTTAGAACAAGGTTTTTATAAACCGTAGTGGCCCCAGTACCCACCCTGTTAGAACAAGGTTTATTATAAACCGTAGTGGCCCCAGTACCCACCCTGTTAGAACAAGGTTTATTATAAACCGTAGTGGCCCCAGTACCCACCCTGTTAGAACAAGGTTTTTATAAACCGTAGTGGCCCCAGTACCCACCCTGTTAGAACAAGGTTTATTATAAACCGTAGTGGCCCCAGTACCCACCCTGTTAGAACAAGGTTTATTATAAACCGTAGTGGCCCCAGTACCCACCCTGTTAGAACAAGGTTTTTATAAACCGTAGTGGCCCCAGTACCCACCCTGTTAGAACAAGGTTTTTATAAACCGTAGTGGCCCAGTACCCACCCTGTTAGAACAAGGTTTATTATAAACCGTAGTGGCCCCAGTACCCACCCTGTTAGAACAAGGTTTTTATAAACCGTAGTGGCCCCAGTACCCACCCTGTTAGAACAAGGTTTATTATAAACCGTAGTGGCCCCTGTACCCACCCTGTTAGAACAAGGTTTTTATAAACCGTAGTGGCCCCAGTACCCACCCTGTTAGAACAAGGTTTATTATAAACCGTAGTGGCCCCAGTACCCACCCTGTTAGAACAAGGTTTTTATAAACCGTAGTGGCCCCAGTACCCACCCTGTTAGAACAAGGTTTATTGTAAACCGTAGTGGCCCCAGTACCCACCCTGTTAGAACTAGGTTTATTATAAACCGTAGTGGCCCCAGTACCCACCCTGTTAGAACTAGGTTTATTATAAACCGTAGTGGCCCCAGTACCCACCCTGTTAGAACAAGGTTTATTATAAACCGTAGTGGCCCCAGTACGCACCCTGTTAGAACAAGGTTTATTATAAACCGTAGTGGCCCCAGTACCCACCCTGTTAGAACAAGGTTTATTATAAACCGTAGTGGCCCCTGTACCCACCCTGTTAGAACAAGGTTTATTATAAACCGTAGTGGCCCCAGTACCCACCCTGTTAGAACAAGGTTTTTATAAACCGTAGTGGCCCCAGTACCCACCCTGTTAGAACAAGGTTTAATATAAACCGTAGTGGCCCCAGTACCCACCCTGTTAGAACAAGGTTTTTATAAACCGTAGTGGCCCCAGTACCCACCCTGTTAGAACAAGGTTTTTATAAACCGTAGTGGCCCAGTACCCACCCTGTTAGAACAAGGTTTATTATAAACCGTAGTGGCCCCAGTACCCACCCTGTTAGAACAAGGTTTTTATAAACCGTAGTGGCCCCAGTACCCACCCTGTTAGAACAAGGTTTATTATAAACCGTAGTGGCCCCTGTACCCACCCTGTTAGAACAAGGTTTTTATAAACCGTAGTGGCCCCAGTACCCACCCTGTTAGAACAAGGTTTATTATAAACCGTAGTGGCCCCAGTACCCACCCTGTTAGAACAAGGTTTTTATAAACCGTAGTGGCCCCAGTACCCACCCTGTTAGAACAAGGTTTATTATAAACCGTAGTGGCCCCTGTACCCACCCTGTTAGAACAAGGTTTATTATAAACCGTAGTGGCCCCAGTACCCACCCTGTTAGAACAAGGTTTTTATAAACCGTAGTGGCCCCAGTACCCACCCTGTTAGAACAAGGTTTATTATAAACCGTAGTGGCCCCAGTACCCACCCTGTTAGAACAAGGTTTTTATAAACCGTAGTGGCCCCTGTACCCACCCTGTTAGAACAAGGTTTATTATAAACCGTAGTGGCCCCAGTTCCCACCCTGTTAGAACAAGGTTTTTATAAACCGTAGTGGCCCCAGTACCCACCCTGTTAGAACAAGGTTTATTATAAACCGTAGTGGCCCCAGTACCCACCCTGTTAGAACAAGGTTTATTATAAACCGTAGTGGCCCCTGTACCCACCCTGTTAGAACAAGGTTTATTATAAACCGTAGTGGCCCCTGTACCCACCCTGTTAGAACAAGGTTTTTATAAACCGTAGTGGCCCCTGTACCCACCCTGTTAGAACAAGGTTTATTATAAACCGTAGTGGCCCCAGTACCCACCCTGTTAGAACAAGGTTTTTATAAACCGTAGAGGCCCCAGTACCCACCCTGTTAGAACAAGGTTTTTATAAACCGTAGTGGCCCCAGTACCCACCCTGTTAGAACAAGGTTTTTATAAACCGTAGTGGCCCCAGTACCCACCCTGTTAGAACAAGGTTTTTATAAACCGTAGTGGCCCCAGTACCCACCCTGTTAGAGCAAGGTTTATTATAAACCGTAGTGGCCCCAGTACCCACCCTGTTAGAACAAGGTTTTTATAAACCGTAGTGGCCCCAGTACCCACCCTGTTAGATCAAGGTTTATTATAAACCGTAGTGGCCCCAGTACCCACCCTGTTAGAACAAGGTTTTTATAAACCGTAGTGGCCCCTGTACCCACCCTGTTAGAACAAGGTTTATTATAAACCGTAGTGGCCCCAGTACCCACCCTGTTAGAACAAGGTTTTTATAAACCGTAGTGGCCCCAGTACCCACCCTGTTAGAACAAGGTTTATTATAAACCGTAGTGGCCCCAGTACCCACCCTGTTAGAACAAGGTTTTTATAAACCGTAGTGGCCCCAGTACGCACCCTGTTAGAACAAGGTTTATTATAAACCGTAGTGGCCCCAGTACCCACCCTGTTAGAACAAGGTTTATTATAAACCGTAGTGGCCCCTGTACCCACCCTGTTAGAACAAGGTTTATTATAAACCGTAGTGGCCCCTGTACCCACCCTGTTAGAACAATGTTTTTATAAACCGTAGTGGCCCCTGTACCCTCCCTGTTAGAACAAGGTTTATTATAAACCGTAGTGGCCCCAGTACCCACCCTGTTAGAACAAGGTTTTTATAAACCGTAGTGGCCCCAGTACCCACCCTGTTAGAACAAGGTTTTTATAAACCGTAGTGGCCCCTGTACCCACCCTGTTAGAACAAGGTTTATTATAAACCGTAGTGGCCCCAGTACCCACCCTGTTAGAACAAGGTTTTTATAAACCGTAGTGGCCCCTGTTCCCACCCTGTTAGAACAAGGTTTATTATAAACCGTAGTGGCCCCAGTACCCACCCTGTTAGAACAAGGTTTATTATAAACCGTAGTGGCCCCAGTACCCACCCTGTTAGAACAAGGTTTATTATAAACCGTAGTGGCCCCAGTACGCACCCTGTTAGAACAAGGTTTTTATAAACCGTAGTGGCCCCAGTACCCACCCTGTTAGAACAAGGTTTATTATAAACCGTAGTGGCCCCAGTACCCACCCTGTTAGAACAAGGTTTATTATAAACCGTAGTGGCCCCTGTACCCACCCTGTTAGAACAAGGTTTATTATAAACCGTAGTGGCCCCTGTACCCACCCTGTTAGAACAATGTTTTTATAAACCGTAGTGGCCCCTGTACCCACCCTGTTAGAACAAGGTTTATTATAAACCGTAGTGGCCCCAGTACCCACCCTGTTAGAACAAGGTTTTTATAAACCGTAGTGGCCCCAGTACCCACCCTGTTAGAACAAGGTTTTTATAAATTGTAGTGGCCCCTGTACCCACCCTGTTAGAACAAGGTTTATTATAAACCGTAGTGGCCCCAGTACCCACCCTGTTAGAACAAGGTTTTTATAAACCGTAGTGGCCCCTGTTCCCACCCTGTTAGAACAAGGTTTATTATAAACCGTAGTGGCCCCAGTACCCACCCTGTTAGAACAAGGTTTATTATAAACCGTAGTGGCCCCAGTACCCACCCTGTTAGAACAAGGTTTATTATAAACCGTAGTGGCCCCAGTACCCACCCTGTTAGAACAAGGTTTTTATAAACCGTAGTGGCCCCTGTTCCCACCCTGTTAGAACAAGGTTTATTATAAACCGTAGTGGCCCCAGTACCCACCCTGTTAGAACAAGGTTTATTATAAACCGTAGTGGCCCCAGTACCCACCCTGTTAGAACAAGGTTTATTATAAACCGTAGTGGCCCCAGTACCCACCCTGTTAGAACAAGGTTTTTATAAACCGTAGTGGCCCCAGTACCCACCCTGTTAGAACAAGGTTTATTATAAACCGTAGTGGCCCCAGTACCCACCCTGTTAGAACAAGGTTTATTATAAACCGTAGTGGCCCCTGTACCCACCCTGTTAGAACAAGGTTTATTATAAACCGTAGTGGCCCCAGTACCCACCCTGTTAGAACAAGGTTTTTATAAACCGTAGTGGCCCCAGTACCCACCCTGTTAGAACAAGGTTTATTATAAACCGTAGTGGCCCCAGTACCCACCCTGTTAGAACAAGGTTTATTATAAACCGTAGTGGCCCCAGTACCCACCCTGTTAGAACAAGGTTTTTATAAACCGTAGTGGCCCCAGTACCCACCCTGTTAGAACAAGGTTTTTATAAACCGTAGTGGTCCCAGTACCCACCCTGTTAGAACAAGGTTTATTATAAACCGTAGTGGCCCCAGTACCCACCCTGTTAGAACAAGGTTTATTATAAACCGTAGTGGCCCCTGTACCCACCCTGTTAGAACAAGGTTTATTATAAACCGTAGTGGCCCCAGTACCCACCCTGTTAGAACAAGGTTTTTATAAACCGTAGTGGCCCCAGTACCCACCCTGTTAGAACAAGGTTTTTATAAACCGTAGTGGCCCCAGTACCCACCCTGTTAGAACAAGGTTTATTATAAACCGTAGTGGCCCCAGTACCCACCCTGTTAGAACAAGGTTTATTATAAACCGTAGTGGCCCCTGTACCCACCCTGTTAGAACAAGGTTTATTATAAACCGTAGTGGCCCCAGTACCCACCCTGTTAGAACAAGGTTTATTATAAACCGTAGTGGCCCCAGTACCCACCCTGTTAGAACAAGGTTTATTCTCCTCCATTCTGATGCCTCCATTAACAGTACTCTTGTTTCCTGCCTTTTTTTATTTTTCCTTTTATTCAGTTTCCTGTCTTTCGGAAACTGGACAAATAATAAATGAGCTTAATTCAGTACCTCCTGTATGTCTGCTTTGAATATAAGGCCAAACTGTGTGTTTTTGTGGCAGGTGATCCGTCTTCAGTGGTGTGAGGCTCCCTCAACTGTTTCTTCACTTGGTATCCTCATTGACATGTCAGGTCTTTGGTTCAGCTCTTTGAGTATTTATGTTTATGGGGAAGCGCTAGTCTCTTAAGTAATCAGGTTTAATCCAAGGAAAGAGAGGGTAGCTGCAAATTCTTTGGCTAGATGCCTTTGTGGCATGCTAAGGATATGTTACAATTTAATTCAGACTATATCAACCACCCATATAGGTATGCCCTCCCGACCAGCGAACCAGATGCTAGGAATATAATGAGTGGGGCCCCATTGTTATGGTTCAACCAGCCAGTGACAAGGCAGCCCGCCAAAGTTGTGAAGCGATGTGGTACACTCGTAAATCAACATTGGCAGACTTAATCCAAGCCTTCCATGCCTGGTCGAAGACGGTTCTCACCGTATCTCTTGTTGCATTACCTCATACACGCTTAGTCTACTGTTCATCCATTTGAGATCATTCTTATTTTACTTCATTTCTCTCTGGGGAAGATATATATTCTGAACATGTTGTACATTAAGAAAATAGTCATAAATGCAGATCCCTTCATTATCATAAGTATGATCATCGTCAATAAAATCATTAGCTAGATCACCCCAGTAGAGATTAGACAAGTGTTCCCTAAGTCCATTACGAAAATCAGGGACTTTTACCGTATTATCCTTATTCTCGTACTTTCAGGTAATATTAAAGGTAATGGATTTGCGATCACCTGCACCAAGCCCTTCAGTGATCTCCAGATTATTATCGAGGGTTTCTTTATTTGACAAGACTAGGTTGAGCAAATTATTACCTCTGGTAGGTTCTGTTACACAGTTTCAGAAAGTAGCCCTGAACTACTTCCAGGAAGTCATTGGACTCCAGATTACCAGTCAAAGAAGTTCACTCTATTTGACAAAAGTTAAAATCCCCCACTATTATTACATTATCGTGTCTAGAAGCCCTAATAGTTTCGTCCAAAGTCTCCCTCTCTAGTTTTCTAAGCCTGGAGGTCGGTATATTACACGGAAAATTAGTTTTTCTTGACTTTCTAGAAATTCTACACAAACTGATTTTGTGACTAATCCATCTATTTTTATAGGTGTTGTTATACAATAATTTATATTTTCCCGTACATATAGTACTACTCCATCCCCTTCGCATTATATCTATCTACATGTAACAACCTAAACCCTTGAATATGGCACGTGTCAATAATGTCCCGACTCTTTAAATTATACCATGTTTCAGTTATTGCAGTAACATCAAAGTTACTAGCACATGCTACCAAACATAATTCATTAATTTTATTCCTAGCACTTCGACTATTAGTATAAAATACATTAATATGTGTCTTCTGCACCTTTTTCTTATTCAGCTTTGCTTTTCCACAATTTCTATTTTCATCACGACCCTTATGTGACGACTGTCATTCTTAAGATTCATGATATCAAAGCCTAAATCAGTATTTCCATATTCATTATTTCCCCTTTCTAAACTCTTACCTCTAACTATTCCTAGTTTAAAGCCCTAACAACTCCCAACTCAATAACAACTTCAGTAGTCTGGTTTCATGTATACTTCACGTGGTTAGTCCCTCAGCCTGGATGAGAGAATGACCACCTCAGTACTATATCCTCAAGGGTGATGGACTGATTATATCGTCTTTATATCTCTACTGCTTCTGCTGACTCTATACTCTAAGAAGAAGTATATTGTGTAGCCAAAAC
The DNA here is from genome assembly GCF_038502225.1 of Cherax quadricarinatus. Taxonomy (NCBI): domain Eukaryota; kingdom Metazoa; phylum Arthropoda; class Malacostraca; order Decapoda; family Parastacidae; genus Cherax; species Cherax quadricarinatus. Next base: position 28,907,507 of record NC_091314.1, read on the forward strand.
GTTTGGGAATGCTGATACGTAAGTGTTGCGCAGGTGTCTAATCAACTTGTCGGTATTGTATACCATTATCATGCCATAGCCTGGTAGAGTCCCAGCTCTCATTCACTGCACCTTTGCTTACTCTCTGGAAATCATTAGATTTTCTTCGGAGCTGTACTCCGACTGCGCTCTTCTTTGACCTTTCCCAATCTTCATGACTTTTCATTTGGTGAGGTTAAGCTCCGGGAGTTAGTTGTTGGACCAGACTAGCAGCCTGTCCAGATCCGTTTGAATTCTCCGCATTAGCTGTACATCGTCTGCAAACAGGGACACTTCTAAATATATCCCGTCACGTCATTCACATCTACCAGAAACTGCACCGGCCCTATTACAGTGTTGTAGTAGCAACTAACCAGTATTATAATGGTACTTAGTGGAGTGGAGTGACTTTCATTAGTTTCTTTTTCTTGAAATACGAGACGTTACTGTGAATTTCATATAACCTGTAGTTACCAGCGGTCGCAATATACACAACGAGAAGCAATTATTACTACAGAAAAAGCGTCCTTCCTCCAAAATTTGCACCAGTCAACTATAGTGATAATATAGCATTTATTGTGGTGGAGACGGTAAAAAAAAAAATAGAGAAAAGCTAGATACAGCGATTGATAAACAAGGGTGGAGGCTCGACCGTTCGTCATTGTAGGAGTGCCAGCAGTCACCGGCTCTTCAACACGCAAGTTATACTTTTGTATCAATCAAATCACATATTACTCGGGTAGATAATTTCCAGTAGATCCTTCATGTGTTAGCTCAAATCACCGACCAGTATGGTTTAAATAAGTGACCCACTGATCAGATCAGATAGACTGGTCCGAACCCTTGACTGGTCCGAACCCTTGACTGGTCCGAACCCTTGACTGGTCCAAACCCTTGACTGGTCCGAACCCTGGACTGGTTTCAAACGGTTTCGTTGTGCACCACCTAGCAGGTTATTAATAGAATATTCAAGAGGTTGCTAGTAGAATTGCAGTAAATCAACCATTCAAATCATTATGAAGCTGTGTGTAGTCTGTGGTCAGTCAAACAAACGGGCTTCCACATGCATAAATTGTCATTTCTCTGGAAATTGGTGTCACGCCCCTTGTGCAGATATCCAAGAACTAGCTACAAGCAGTATTAAAACAGGGAAGTGTTTTTGGGTATGCCCAAATGAGATAAATCTGTGGACTAAAATCACAAGGGTATTAAAAGAGGTCAACATCAAAGCTGCTTTCATAGAAAACCTGGAAGCTTTCTACAACAGATGGGAACATAAAAAGTCCGGGCTGAATGGTACTGCCCTTGATACTGGCCATGTAGTCAGAAACTGTAAGGCTGGAGATGATGTCCTGGTAGTCAGTAAATAGGGGGCTAATAGTGCTGTCCTGGGAGACAGTAATGGGGAAGCTGGAGGTGCTGTCCTGGGAGACAGTAATGGTGAAGCTGGAGGTGCTGTCCTGGGAGACAGTAATGGTGAAGCTGGAGATGCTGTCCTGGGAGACAGTAATGGGGAAGCTGGAGATGCTGTCCTGGGAGACAGTAATGGTGAAGCTGGAGATTTTTTCCAGGTAGTCGGGAATTATACGCAGGAAGGAATACATATAAATGACCTCATAGGGGACAGGAGCCATAGTAGGGAAACAAGTGTAGTCAAAGATAAGATAAAACCAATATTGCAAACTAGAAATACCGCAGGAAATAGCAAACAAGAGGACTCCACTAGCAATAGTGAGGATATATTACCAAAAACAACTGGTGGGAGCTCCATTGTTGGTGCTAGGGAGGATAGAAGTAAGACAGGGAAACATGCACCAACAGGGAATACAGTCACAGAAACCCAAGGCAAACGGAAACCAAGCCTGTGCACATACTATGCACTCGGTATCTGCTGGCATGGGAAATCTGGAAAAACAGATGGGACGTGCAACTATGACCACCCTAGGAAATGCCATGCCCATATGACAACAGGAAAATGCAAACTCCCTTCCTGTAAGCTTTTTCACCCTGAACTGTGTACCTCTTCAGTACAGGAAAGACTGTGCTATAACTTAAATTGCCAGGCATACCATCTAAAGGGGACAAAAAGATACAAAACATCCAGGCCATGGGAAAACCTGGGTAGCCACAGCCACTCAAGAGGGAGAGGTTTTTTAGTGCCAGGAAGGAAAAAAAACTGGCAGGAAATGGCAGAAATCGTACACCAAATCCAGTCACTCCTGGAGTGGAACCACAGTCGATGGCCTCCACTCCAAACCAACAGATACAGATACTAATGCCGGAAAAAAAATCCCCCCCCAGTACCAACAATACCACCAGTCCGATAACATTCTTCTTTGCAAATATACAGGGTCTAAAGCCAGCAACAAACAACAAAATACCTTTCGTCCGTGGACTGCTTGCAGAGGCAAAGGCAATGTTCGCGGCTTTCACTGAGACCCACATAAAGGATCACTTGGACAACGAAATATGGATCCCAGGTTACAACCTATACAGATGTGACAGAGTGAACAGGCAAAAGGGGGGGGGGGTTGGCCTGTACATTGCAGAGTCACTTGTTTGCACAGAACTGCTAAATGCCTCAAATGATGTAGTGGAAGTTTTAGCAGTAAAGGTGGAGAACCAAAACCTAGTCATTGTGATAGTCTACAAGCCTCCGGATGCAACATCCCAGCAATTCCAGGAACAGCTGTTAAAAATTGACCACTGTCTGGAAAACCTTCCAGCTCCTGCACCCAACATCTTGCTCCTGGGGGATTTCAACTTAAGGCACCTAAAATGGAGGAATATAGCAAATAATATTGTTGCAGTAATAACACCAGGAGGCAGCTCTGATGAAAACTCACACTCACGCGAGCTTTTAAATCTCTGCACAAAATTCAATTTAAACCAGCAAATAATAGAGCCTACTAGACTGGAGAATACACTAGACCTCATCTTCACTAACAATGATGATCTGATAAGAAATATCACCATATCAAAAACAATATACTCAGATCACAACATAATTGAGGTTCAGTCATGTATGCGCGGAGCCCCAGACCGACATAATGAGATTAGTCACGAGGGAGCATTCACCAAATTCAACTTCAATAACAAAAACATAAAGTGGGACCAAGTAAACCAAGTCCTAACCGATATAAGCTGGGAAGATATACTAAGCAACACAGACCCCAACTTATGCCTAGAACAGATTAACTCGGTGGCACTCGATGTATGCACAAGGCTTATTCCTCTAAGAAAAAGGAGGAGTAGATGTAAAACAGAAAGAGACAGGCGCTCCCTTTACAGGCGACGGAAAAGAATAACAGAGCGGCTAAAAGAGGTCAATATATCTGAAATGCGTAGGGAGACACTGGTCAGAGAAATAGCAAGCATCGAACTTAAGCTAAAAGAATCCTTTAGGAGTCAGGAATCGCGGGAAGAACTAAAAGCCATAAATGAAATCGAAAGAAACCCAAAGTATTTCTTCTCCTATGCCAAATCAAAATCGAGAACAACGTCCAGTATTGGGCCCCTACTTAAACAAGATGGGTCCTACACAGATGACAGCAAGGAAATGAGTAAGCTACTCAAGTCCCAATATGACTCAGTTTTTAGCAAGCCGCTAACCAGACTGAGAGTCGAAGATCAAAATGAATTTTTTATGAGAGAGCCACAAAATTTGATTAACACAAGCCTATCCGATGTTATCCTGACGCCAAATGACTTCGAACAGGCGATAAATGACATGCCCATGCACTCTGCCCCAGGGCCAGACTCATGGAACTCTGTGTTCATCAAGAACTGCAAGAAGCCCCTATCACGAGCCTTTTCCATCCTATGGAGAGGGAGCATGGACACGGGGGTCGTCCCACAGTTACTAAAAACAACAGACATAGCCCCACTCCACAAAGGGGGCAGTAAAGCAACAGCAAAGAACTACAGACCAATAGCACTAACATCCCATATCATAAAAATCTTTGAAAGGGTCCTAAGAAGCAAGATCACCACGCATCTAGAAACCCATCAGTTACACAACCCAGGGCAACATGGGTTTAGAACAGGTCGCTCCTGTCTGTCTCAACTATTGGACCACTACGACAAGGTCCTAAATGCACTAGAAGACAAAAAGAATGCAGATGTAATATACAGACTTTGCAAAAGCCTTCGACAAGTGTGACCATGGCGTAATAGCGCACAAAATGCGTGCTAAAGGAATAACAGGAAAAGTCGGTCGATGGATCTATAATTTCCTCACTAACAGAACACAGAGAGTAGTCGTCAACAGAGTAAAGTCCGAGGCAGCTACGGTGAAAAGCTCTGTTCCACAAGGCACAGTACTCGCTCCCATCTTGTTCCTCATCCTTATATCCGACATAGACAAGGATGTCAGCCACAGCACCGTGTCTTCCTTTGCAGATGACACCCGAATCTGCATGACAGTGTCTTCCATTGCAGACACTGCAAAGCTCCAGGCAGACATCAACCAAATCTTTCAGTGGGCTGCAGAAAACAATATGAAGTTCAACGATGAGAAATTTCAATTACTCAGATATGGTAAACATGAGGAAATTAAATCTTCATCAGAGTACAAAACAAATTCTGGCCACAAAATAGAGCGAAACACCAACGTCAAAGACCTGGGAGTGATCATGTCGGAGGATCTCACCTTCAAGGACCATAACATTGTATCAATCGCATCTGCTAGAAAAATGACAGGATGGATAATGAGAACCTTCAAAACTAGGGAGGCCAAGCCCATGATGACACTCTTCAGGTCACTTGTTCTATCTAGGCTGGAATATTGCTGCACACTAACAGCACCTTTCAAGGCAGGTGAAATTGCCGACCTAGAAAATGTACAGAGAACTTTCACGGCGCGCATAACGGAGATAAAACACCTCAATTATTGGGAGCGCTTGAGGTTCCTAAACCTGTATTCCCTGGAATGCAGGAGGGAGAGATACATGATTATATACACCTGGAAAATCCTAGAGGGACTAGTACCGAACTTGCACACGAAAATCACTCACTACGAAAGCAAAAGACTTGGCAGACGATGCACCATCCCCCCAATGAAAAGCAGGGGTGTCACTAGCACGTTAAGAGACCATACAATAAGTGTCAGGGGCCCGAGACTGTTCAACTGCCTCCCAGCACACATAAGGGGGATTACCAACAGACCCCTGGCAGTCTTCAAGCTGGCACTGGACAAGCACCTAAAGTCAGTTCCGGATCAGCCGGGCTGTGGCTCGTACGTTGGTTTGCGTGCAGCCAGCAGCAACAGCCTGGTTGATCAGGCTCTGATCCACCAGGAGGCCTGGTCTCAGACCGGGCCGCGGGGGCGTTGAAACCCGGAACTCTCTCCAGGTAAACTCCAGGACCCTTGTGGAATCCCACTTGTCACAGGTGCCCACTCTAACATCTCGTCACGTACCATCACTCGTTTCCTTCCTGACAGGTATTTTCTGATCCATTGCAGCGCCTTTCCTGCTATTCCTGCCTGCTTCTCTAGCTTTTGTACTAAGTTCTTGTGCGGAAATGTGTCGAAAGCCTTCTTACAGTCCAAAAAAATGTAGTCTACCGAGCCCTCTCTCTCGTGTCTTACTTCTGTCACTTTGTCATAAAACTCCAGTAGGTTTGTCACACAGGATTTCCTCACCCTTAAACCGTGCTGGTTATCGCGTATAAGCTCATTCCTTTCTAGGTTATCCACCACTCTTCTGATAATTTTCTCCGTGACTTTACGTATACGTACTATACATGTCAGTGACAGTGTGTGTGTGTGTGTGTGTGTGTGTGTGTGTGTGTGTGTGTGTGTGTGTGTGTGTGTGTGTGTGTGTGTGTTGCAACCCCCTCTCGGTTTCATTCCACCTCTCAGTTCATCGTCATTGGTAATATGTCTCCCAGCCTCTCTCTCTCTCTCTCTCTCTCTCTCTCTCTCTCTCTTCCTTCCTCCTCCCCTTCCCCTCTCTCCCTCTTCCCCTCCAGGCACACGCATGGCCATTGTAGACTAGTATTATGTCCGTTGTCCTCTTTATATGTCTCTTTTATAATGTGTCCATTTTCCTCCCTGTATTGTGTTGTGCGCCTCGTGTCCATTGTGTTTTCCGTCTTAGTGTCACTCGACCTCGACGGGGGAGGGTGTCTGAGGGATGGAGTGGGGAGGAGCATAGGGGAGGAGGGAGGGGATCTTAGGTGAGGATGGAGGGAAGGATCTGAAGGGAGTGTATCTGAGCGTCGTAATGAGAGAATAAACCCTGAGAATATTTCATGTCGCCCGTTGAAGGAGGGAGGGAAGTTATAGATGGAGGAGTGGAGTGGGTATGGAGGAAGGAGTGGAGTGGGTATGAAGGAAGGAGTGGAGTGGGTATGAAGGAAGGAGTGGAGTGGGTATGAAGGAAGGTATGAACTGCTTCAGCTATTTTGGAAAGGAAATAATACAAAAATAGGAACTTTTAAGACAGTAAAATAAAGTTAGAGAAGAAAGGGCAAGTTATGTTGCCGGAGTGTAAAACGTTTAAACAGATTTTCCCTTTAGATTCTTAAGGTAGGAAGGTAATAACTCCCTGTATGGTTGTGGTCTACCATCCTACTGCAGCTGTAATTAGTTAATTAACATAGTTCACTTACAAGAATAGTGGGATCACAGCTGAAGTGTCTCGCGTTCTATCCCTCTGCAGGACGAGACATGTCAACAACTCTGCTTGCACCTGCTGATCCTGCTCACTTAGGAGAAAATGTATACCCACGTGGGTCGCGTCTTCAGCCCTTGTCATAGGGCTGCCCCAGCTATAGGGCTGTAAAAGGTACTCCACGTGTACAAGCTTCGACACTCCTTCGGGAGCCACTGCCAGGTCACCACAACCTTCATCCTCAGCACCTGAGCACTGCTCAGGTGCTCAGGATGAAGGCTCAGGTTCATTTAGGCTTGCCAGGACGGGTCCTGGCCCGGGTCTTCTTTATGTGGTGACCCGGCAGTGCCTCCCGAAGGAGTGTCGGAGCATGTACAAGTGGTGTACCATTTACAGCCCTATGGCAGGGTCACGGTACACTCCGTATTATAACGGCTTATAGTCTTACAGAATGAACCCAGATGTGATAACTTTGAGAGTATAACAGGTAATAACTCATTGTAAATTATATTCATGAAGAGGTACTGAACCCGCTATCATACAGCTCTGGGGAATGGTAGGTAAAAAGGTTTGATCCGAGACAGGGAAGAGAAGCTCCATTTGTTTGTATCAATAGCCCTTTAATACCAAGGTTCCCTCTACCTCCCTCAAGAGTTTTGGTGTAAAACCAAAAAAATAAAGTTCTCGGCTTGACTCTCAGTGTTACAGAAGTTGATGCATTTGTGCGACCTTTCTATGGTATTTGTGTGTCTGTTGTATGGTATTTGTGTGTCTGTTGTATGGTATTTGTGTGTCCGTTGTATTGTATTTGTGTATCCGTTGTATGGTATTTGTGTATCCGTTGTATGGTATTTGTGTATCCGTTGTATGGTATTTGTGTGTCTGTTGTATGGTATTTGTGTATCCGTTGTATGGTATTTGTGTGTTCGTTGTATGGTATTTGTGTATCCGTTGTATGGTATTTGTGTATCCGTTGTATGGTATTTGTGTATCCGTTGTATGGTATTTGTGTATCCGTTGTATGGTATTTGTGTGTCTGTTGTATGGTATTTGTGTATCCGTTGTATGGTATTTGTGTGTCCGTTGTATGGTATTTGTGTATCCGTTGTATGGTATTTGTGTATCCGTTGTATGTTATTTGTGTATCCGTTGTATGGTATTTGTGTGTCCGTTGTATGGTATTTGTGTATCCGTTGTATGGTATTTGTGTATCCATTGTATGGTATTTGTGTATCCGTTGTATGGTATTTGTGTATCCGTTGTATGGTATTTGTGTATCCGTTGTATGGTATTTGTGTATCCGTTGTATGGTATTTGTGTATCCGTTGTATGGTATTTGTGTATCCGTTGTATGGTATTTGTGTATCCGTTGTATGGTATTTGTGTGTCTGTTGTATGGTATTTGTGTATCCGTTGTATGGTATTTGTGTATCCGTTGTATGGTATTTGTGTGTCTGTTGTATGGTATTTGTGTGTCTGTTGTATGGTATTTGTGTGTCCGTTGTATGGTATTTGTGTGTCTGTTGTATGGTATTTGTGTATCCGTTGTATGGTATTTGTGTATCCATTGTATGGTATTTGTGTATCCGTTGTATGGTATTTGTGTATCCGTTGTATGGTATTTGTGTATCCGTTGTATGGTATTTGTGTATCCGTTGTATGGTATTTGTGTATCCGTTGTATGGTATTTGTGTATCCGTTGTATGGTATTTGTGTGTCTGTTGTATGGTATTTGTGTGTCTGTTGTATGGTATTTGTGTATCCGTTGTATGGTATTTGTGTGTCCGTTGTATGGTATTTGTGTATCCGTTGTATGGTATTTGTGTATCCGTTGTATGGTATTTGTGTATCCGTTGTATGGTATTTGTGTATCCGTTGTATGGTATTTGTGTGTCTGTTGTATGGTATTTGTGTGTCCGTTGTATGGTATTTGTGTATCCGTTGTATGGTATTTGTGTATCCGTTGTATGGTATTTGTGTATCCGTTGTATGGTATTTGTGTATCCGTTGTATGGTATTTGTGTGTCTGTTGTATGGTATTTGTGTGTCTGTTGTATGGTATTTGTGTGTCCGTTGTATGGTATTTGTGTGTCTGTTGTATGGTATTTGTGTATCCGTTGTATGGTATTTGTGTATCCATTGTATGGTATTTGTGTATCCGTTGTATGGTATTTGTGTATCCGTTGTATGGTATTTGTGTATCCGTTGTATGGTATTTGTGTGTCTGTTGTATGGTATTTGTGTGTCTGTTGTATGGTATTTGTGTGTCCGTTGTATGGTATTTGTGTGTCTGTTGTATGGTATTTGTGTATCCGTTGTATGGTATTTGTGTATCCATTGTATGGTATTTGTGTATCCGTTGTATGGTATTTGTGTATCCGTTGTATGGTATTTGTGTATCCGTTGTATGGTATTTGTGTATCCGTTGTATGGTATTTGTGTATCCGTTGTATGGTATTTGTGTATCCGTTGTATGGTATTTGTGTATCCGTTGTATGGTATTTGTGTGTCCGTTGTATGGTATTTGTGTATCCGTTGTATGGTATTTGTGTATCCGTTGTATGGTATTTGTGTGTCCGTTGTATGGTATTTGTGTGTCCGTTGTATGGTATTTGTGTATCCGTTGTATGGTATTTGTGTGTCCGTTGTATGGTATTTGTGTATCCGTTGTATGGTATTTGTGTATCCGTTGTATGGTATTTGTGTATCCGTTGTATGGTATTTGTGTATCCGTTGTATGGTATTTGTGTATCCGTTGTATGGTATTTGTGTGTCCGTTGTATGATATTTGTGTGTCTGTTGTATGGTATTTGTGTATCCGTTGTATGGTATTTGTGTGTCCCTTGTATGGTATTTGTGTGTCCGTTGTATGGTATTTGTGTATCCGTTGTATGGTATTTGTGTGTCCCTTGTATGGTATTTGTGTGTCCGTTGTATGGTATTTGTGTATCCGTTGTATGGTATTTGTGTATCCGTTGTATGGTATTTGTGTATCCGTTGTATGGTATTTGTGTATCCGTTGTATGGTATTTGTGTGTCCGTTGTATGGTATTTGTGTGTCCGTTGTATGGTATTTGTGTGTCCGTTGTATGGTATTTGTGTGTCCGTTGTATGGTATTTGTGTATCCGTTGTATGGTATTTGTGTATCCGTTGTATGGTATTTGTGTATCCGTTGTATGGTATTTGTGTATCCATTGTATGGTATTTGTGTATCCGTTGTATAGTATTTGTGTATCCGTTGTATGGTATTTGTGTATCCGTTGTATGGTATTTGTGTATCCGTTGTATGGTATTTGTGTATCCGTTGTATGGTATTTGTGTATCCGTTGTATGGTATTTGTGTATCCGTTGTATGGTATTTGTGTATCCATTGTATGGTATTTGTGTATCCGTTGTATGGTATTTGTGTATCCGTTGTATGGTATTTGTGTATCCGTTGTATGGTATTTGTGTATCCGTTGTATGGTATTTGTGTATCCGTTGTATGGTATTTGTGTATCCGTTGTATGGTATTTGTGTATCCGTTGTATGGTATTTGTGTATCCGTTGTATAGTATTTGTGTATCCGTTGTATGGTATTTGTGTATCCGTT
>NC_091314.1:28917834-28932834 GCF_038502225.1 Cherax quadricarinatus
CTGGAAACCAGTATTTATTTACAATTATGGATAAAGTAACCAGATATCCTGAAGCAATCCCTATGCGTAGTATCAATACTAAAGCTATTCTCAAAGCTTTAACAAAATTCATTTCTTGTTTTGGCATTCCTAAAACTATACAAAGTGATCAAGGTACTAACTTCACTGCCAAAGCATTTAGGGAAGTATTAACTAGGTTAGGGATAATTCACAACTTATCCACTGCCTATCATCCTCAGTCCCAAGGCGCCTTGGAAAGATTCCACCAAACATTAAAAACAATGATGAGAAGTTTTTGCATGCACTTTCCGACAGATTGGGATGAATCTCTACCGTTGTTGCTGTTCTCAGTACGAGAGACGGTGCAAGAGTCTACAGGGTATAGTCCGTTTGAGCTGATCTTTGGGCACAATGTACGAGGTCCTCTTCGGGTGCTCAAAGAAGGGTGGATGGGAGAAGACGTAAGCTCAGCACTCTACAACCCGTCTTCAAGGTTGCAGGTGGCACGTGAGTTAGCAAAGGCTAACCTAAAGACAGCTCAAAGTAAGATGAAACAGAGGTATGACAAAAGTGCACAATTCCGCTCCTTCCATCCAGGAGACAAGGTGTTGGTGCAGGAACCTATACCTGGCCACACCTTGAAAGCTAGATTTACGGGACCTATGCAGATAGTAAGTAGATTATCTGATTTAAATTATGTGGTAGCTCCCATTGATAAGACCTCAAAAACAAAAACTTACCACATTAATCAAATCAAGGCCTTTCATACACCAGATAAAGTCCCAGTAATGACTCTGTCCTCTACCTCTGAGGACGACTCTGACTCTTTGCACTCTATCTCTGAAATTAATACTAAACTTTCAAATTCTGTCCTCCTCAAGGATCCTAGCCCGTTAATGGATGGATTATCTGAAATACAAGCAACCAATTTAACTGAGCTTCTACAGTCATATCCTAATATTTTTTCGGATGTGCCGAAAAAATGTACGTTAGGTTACCATGATGTAGATGTGGGAAAATCTAAACCAATTAAACTCTCCCCCTACAGAGCTAATCCTGAAAAGCAAAGGCTACTTCAGCAGGAAGTAGACTTCTTGTTAGAACATGGTTTAGTGGAGGAGTCATCTAGTCCATGGGCTTCACCGTGCATCCTAGTAAAAAAGGCTGATGGAGGGTTTCGTATGTGCACAGACTACCGTAAAGTGAACGAGGTCACAATTACAGATGCTTACCCTCTTCCTCGTCTGGATGACGTAATTGACTTTGTGGGTAAGGCTACTTTTGTGTCCAAATTAGATCTCCTTAAAGGTTACTATCAGGTACCTTTGACAGATAAGGCGAAGGAAATCTCTGCCTTCGTGATTCCAGGAGGTCATTATCAGTATACAGTTACCCCCTTCGGAATGAAAAATTCCCCCTCTTCATTCCAGAAACTCATCCATCAGGCTATTAAAGGACTTGAAGGCACGGCAGCATACCTAGATGATATTGTTGTGGTGTCTGATACTTGGGATCAACACCTACTTAGACTTAAAGCTCTGTTTGAGACCTTTAAGAATTCCCAATTAACAGTTAATTTATCTAAATCTTCCTTTGGCCAGGCCACTGTCACTTTTCTAGGCCATGAAGTAGGTAGTGGTAATGTTGCACCTAAACTTGCTAAAGTTCTTTCGATTAAAGAATATCCAGTTCCTCATGATAGGAAATCTCTTCAACGTTTCCTAGGCATGATCGGATTTTACAGAAGATTCTGTAAGAATTTCTCAGATATTGTAGCCCCTCTTACCTCTCTTACCAGTCATAAAGTTCCCTTTATTTGGACTTCAGATTGTAACACTGCTTTTAATAAAGCAAAAAGATTATTGTGCTCTGCACCCATTCTCCTGTCTCCAGACTTCTCCAAACCTTTTTCATTACAGGTTGATGCTTGTGAGTCTGGGGTTGGGGCGGTACTATTACAAATCGGGAACAAGGAGCTGCAGCCAATCGCATACTTTTCAGCCAAGTTCCAGCCACATCAGAGAGCTTACTCTACCATTGAAAAAGAAGCCCTCGCGCTGGTAATGGCTTTGGAGCATTTCGATGTTTATGTGGGCCAGACATCGCAGGTGGTCACAGTCTACAGTGATCACAACCCGTTAGTCTATCTCCAAGCCATGAAGAATCACAACACAAGGCTTATGCGTTGGACACTCAGGCTGCAGCCCTACAGAATAAAAATTAAATATATTGCCGGCAAAGAAAATGTGTTGGCAGACTCTTTGTCAAGAGTCTAGTTTAATATTTTATTTAGGTTAGGATGTATTTGTGGTAACCCCCCTTTTAAGCTCTTTTTTTTATCCCCTGATGTGGGGGTTTTTTTTAGTGAGGGGATGCGGGCTACCGTCCGCCTGTATCTTGGACCTATGCTAGCCTGTCTGACTGCTGTCTCACTCTAAGTTTAGGGTTTGGCTTTTGGTCACTAGGAAAGCTGAGCTCTATCTAAGAGTTGGATGGTGGAGAGGATAGGCGGTCCCATTATTTTGTGCCATGGCGGCACGGTTACCACTGGGAGGTGGCAGCCTAATCCTGAGCCTTCTCGGGGGTGGGGGTGTGGCATGCAAAGAGTACGTAACCTTTATTCGGCGCATGGACACACCCTCATTTACAGGCTATCTCCCCCCAACCAGCGAACCAGGTTGCTAAGAGTTGATGATGGGGCCCCATCGTTCAACTAGTGACCAGGTTCTAGCCAATAAGAAGGTGGGATTGACAATCGCAGAGGTTATGTGGATACCGCTCTCCTGTCTGCCCTTGTCATTCCCATTCTAGAGCTGGTTGAAGCACGGTCTGCTATCTTGTGGCTTCTATTTCTGCCTTGCTTACCGTGGAGTGCACTATATTTATCACTGTACATAGTGTACATATTGCTGTTCTAAATTGGTGAAGGATAATATAAGTCTAAACTTTTTCTACTGTGTTTATTTGCTCCCATTACACCTGGGATAACAGGCCATTTGAAATCCTAGGTTGTAATACAGACCCTCCCTCGTGGTCCCAGACCCTTCCCCGTGGTCCCAAAGCCTTCCCCTTGGTCCCAGACCCTTCCTCGTGGTCCCAGACCCTTCCTCGTGGTCCCAGACCCTTCCTCGTGGTCCCAGACCCTTCCTCGTGGTCCCAGACCCTTCCTCGTGGTTCCAGACCCTTCCCTGTGGTCCCAGACCCTTTCTCGTGGTCCCAGACCCTTCGCTGTGGTCGCAGACCCTTCCCCGTGGTCTCAGGCCCTTCCCCGTGGTCCCAGACCCTTCCCCGTGGTCCCAGACCCTTCCTCGTGGTCCCAGACCCTTCCTCGTGGTCCCAGACCCTTCCCCGTGGTCCCAGAGCTTTCCCCGTGGTCCCAGACCCTTCCCCGTGGTCCCAGACCCTTCCCCGTGGTCCCAGACCCTTCCTCGTGGTCGCAGACTTTTCCTCGTGATCCCAGACCCTTCCCCGTGGTCCCAGACCCTTCCCCGTGGTCCCAGACCCTTCCCCGTGGTCCCAGAGCTTTCCCCGTGGTCCCAGACCCTTCCTCGTGGTCCCAGACCCTTCCTCGTGGTCCCAGACCCTTCCTCGTGGTCCCAGACCCTTCCCCGTGGTCCCAGACCCTACCCCGTGGTCCCAGACCCTCCCTCGTGGTCCCAGACCCTTCCCCGTGGTCCCAAAGCCTTCCCCGTGGTCCCAGACCCTTCCTCGTGGTCCCAGACCCTTCCTCGTGGTCCCAGACCCTTCCTCGTGGTCCCAGACCCTTCCTCGTGGTCCCAGACCCTTCCCTGCGGTCCCAGACCCTTCCTCGTGGTCCCAGACCCTTCCCCGTGGTCCCAGACCCTTCCCCGTGGTCCTAGACCCTTCCTCGTGGTCCCATATCCTTCCTCGTGTTCCCAGACCCTTCCCCGTGGTCCCAGACCCTTCCCCGTGGTCCCAGACCCTTCCTCGTGGTCCCAGACTTTTCCTCGTGATCCCAGACCCTTCCCCGTGGTCCCAGACCCTTCCCCGTGGTCCCAGACCCTTCCTCGTGGTCCTGGACCCTTCCCCGTGATCCCAGACTGTTCCCCGTGGTCCCAGACCCTTCCCCGTGGTCCCAGACCCGTCCCAGTGGTCCAAGACTTTTCCTCGTTATCCCAAACCCTTCCTCGTGGTCTCAGTCCGTTCCCTGTGGTCCCAGACCCTTCCCCGTTGTCCCAGACCCTTCCCCGTTGTCCCAGACCCTTCCCCGTTGTCCCAGATCCTTCCTCGTGGTCCCAGACCCTTGCCCGTGGTCCCAGACCCTTCCCCATGGTCCCAGATCCTTCCTCGTGTTCCCAGACCCTTTCCCGTGGTCCCAGATCCTTTCTCGTGGTCCCAGACCCTTCCCCGTGGTCCCAGATCCTTCCTCGTGGTCCCAGACCCTTCCCCGTGGTCCCAGACCCTTTCCCGTGGTCCCAGAATTTTCCCTGTGGTCCCAGACCCTTCCTCGTGTTCACAGACCTATCGCTGTGGTCCAAAACCCTTCCCGTGGTCCCAGACTTTTCCTTTTGGTCCTAGACCTTTTTGCGTGGTCCCAGACCCTACCCCGTAGTCCCAGACCCTCCCTCGTGGTCCCAGACCCTTCCCCGTGTTCCCAAACCCTTCCCCGTGGTCCCAGACCCTTGCTCGTGGTCCCAGACGCTTCCTCGTGGTCCCAGACCCTTCCTCGTGGTCCCAGACCCTTCCTCGTGGTCCCAGACCCTTCCTCGTGGTCCCAGACCCTTCCCTGTGGTCCCAGACCCTTCCTCGTGGTCCCAGACCCTTCCCTGTGGTCGCAGACCCTTCCCTGTAGTCCCAGGCCCTTCCCCGTGGTCCCAGACCCTTCCCCGTGGTCCTAGACCCTTCCTCGTGGTCCCATATCCTTCCTCGTGTTCCCAGACCCTTCCCCGTGGTCCCAGACCCTTCCCCGTGGTCCCAGACCCTTCCTCGTGGTCCCAGACTTTTCCTCGTGGTCCCAGACCCTTCCTCGTGGTCCCAGACCCTTCCCCGTGGTCCCAGACCCTTCCCCGTGGTCCCAGACCTTCCCTCGTGGACCCTTCCTCGTGGTCCCAGACCCTTCCTCGTGGTCCCAGACCCTTCCCCGTGATCCCAGAGCTTTCCCCGTGGTCCCAGACCCTTCCTCGTGGTCCCAGACCCTTCCCCGTGGTCCCAGAGCCTTCCCCGTGGTCCCAGACCCTTCCCCGTGGTCCCAGACCCTTCCTCGTGGTCCCAGACCCTTCCCCGTGGTCCCAGACCCTTCCCCGTGGTCCCAGACCCTTCCCCGTGGTCCCAGACCCTTCCCCGTGGTCCCAGACCCTTCCTCGTGGTCCCAGACCCGTCCCCGTGATCCCAGAGCTTTCCCCGTGGTTCCAGACCCTTCCTCGTGGTCCCAGACCCTTCCTCGTGGTCTCAGACCCTTCCTCGTGGTCCCAGACATTTCCTCGTGGTCCCAGACCCTTCCCTGTGGTTCCAGACCCTTCCGCGTGGTCCCAGACCCTTCCCTGTGGTCGCAGACCCTTCCCCGTGGTCCCAGGCCCTTCCCCGTGGTCCCAGGCCCTTCCCCGTGGTCCTAGACCCTTCCTCGTGGTCCCATACCCTTCCTCGTGTTCCCAGACCCTTCCCCGTGGTCCCAGACCCTTCCCCGTGGTCCCAGACCCTTCCTCGTGGTCCCAGACTTTTCCTCGTGGTCCCAGACCCTTCCCCGTGGTCCCAGACCCTTCGCCGTGGTCCCAGACCCTTCCTCGTGGTCCCAGACTTTTCCTCGTGGTCCCAGACCCTTCCCCGTTGTCCCAGACCCTTCCCCGTGGTCCCAGACCCTTCCTCGTGGTCCCAGACCCTTCCCCGTGATCCCAGACTCTTCCCCGTGGTCCCAGACCCTTCCCCGTGGTCCCAGACCCTTCCCCGTGGTCCAAGACTTTTCCTCGTGGTCCCAGACCCTTTCTCTTGGTCTCAGACCTTTCCCTGTGGTCCCAGACCCTTCCCCGTTGTCCCAGATCCTTCCTCGTGGTCCCATACCCTTGCCCGTGGTCCCAGACCCTTCCCCGTGGTCCCAGATCCTTCCTCGTGTTCCCAGACCCTTTCCCGTGGTCCCAGATCCTTTCTTGTGGTCCCAGACCCTTCGCCGTGGTTCCAGATCCTTCCTCGTGGTCCCAGACCCTTCCTCGTTGTCCCAGACTTTTTCCCGTGGTCCCAGAATTTTCCCTGTGGTCCCAGACCCTTCCTCGTGTTCACAGACCTATCGCTGTGGTCCAAAACCCTTCCCGTGGTCCCAGACTTTTCCTTTTGGTCCCAGACCTTTTTGCGTGGTCCCAGACTCTTTCCTGTGGTCCCAGACTCTTTCCCGTGATCCCAGACCCATCCTCGTAGTTCCAGACCCTTCCCCGCAGTCCTAGACCTTTCCCCATGGTCCCAGACCCTTCCCCTTGGTTCTAGACCCTTCCCCGTGGTCCTAGACCCTTCCCCGTGGTCCCAGACCCTTTTCTTGTGGTACAAGACCCTTCTCCGTGGTCCCAGACCCTTCCCCGTGGTCCCAGACCTTTCCTTGTAGTCCCAGAAGCTTCCTCTTGGCCCCAGACCCTTCACCGTGGTCCCAGACCTTTCCTTGTGGTCCCAGACCCTTTCCCGTGGTCCCAGATCCTTTCCCATGGTCTCAGACCCTTCCTTGTGGTCCCAGACCTTTCCCCGTGGTCCCATACCCTTCCATTGGTTCCAGACTCTTCCCCATGGTCCCAGACCCTTCTCTGTGATCCTAGACCCTTCCCAGTGGTCACAGACCTTTTTCGTGGTCCCAATCCCTTTCTCATTGTCCCAGACTATTCCCCGTGGTCCCAGAGCCTTCCTGTTAGTCTTTGACCCTTCATGTTAGTACCAGACCCTTCTTGTTACTCCCAGAACCTTCCTGTTAGTCCTTGACCTTTCCCGTTAGTCCCAGAGAGTTTCTATTAGTACCAGACTCTTCCTGCTAGTCCCAGACAATTCCTGTTATTCCTAGACACTTCCTATTAGTCCCAGACCTTTCCTGTTAGTCCCAGACCCTTCCTGTTAGTCCCAGAGGCTTTCGTTTAGTCCCTAGACCCTTCCTGTTAATCCTAAACCCTTCCTGTTAGTCCCCAGACCCTTTCTGCTAGTTTCAGACCCTTCCTGTCATTCTCTGACACTTTCTGTTAGTCCCTGACCCTTCCTGTTAGTATCAGACTCTTCCTGTTAGTCTCAGACTCTTCCTGTTAGTCTCTGATCCATCCTGTTAGTTTCAGACATTTCCTGTTAGTCTCAGACCCTTCCTGTTAGTACCAGACCCTTTTTGTTAGTCCCAGACCCTTCCTGTTAGTTCCTGACCCTTCCTGTTAGTTTCAAAACCTTTTTGTCAGCCCCAGATCCTTCCTGATAGTACTAGACCCTTCCTGTTAGTACCAGGCCCTTTTTGTTAGTCCCAGATCCTTCCTGTTATTACCATACCCTTCTTGTTATTCCCAGACCCTTCCTGTTAGTTCCAGACCCTTCCTGTTAGTCCCTGAGCCTTCCTGTTAGTCCCAGATCCTCCCCCGTGGGTGCCATACGTTCTGCTCCAGGGAGTCATAGACCTGACCTCTACCTGGGTTACAGACCTCTTTCTCGGCTCATGGCTCACGAAATCGTAATGACACGATTGCAAACAAACCACGGTCTGGAGTTCTGAGACTCTCTGATCGCGGGTTCTATCCCCGCCCGTGGTATGGTTTATCTCTTTCTCTCTCTCTCTCTCTCTCTCTCTCTCTCTCTCTCTCTCTCTCTCTCTCTCCCGTTCTCTCTCTTACACAGGGTTTCACAGGGTTAGGTTAAGGTTCCTATGTTTATTTACAAGCTAAGAGCTTGCGAAGTTGGAGTCATCTGTGGGTCAGCAATTTCATTTGATTAACTGACTTTATTTTGTTGATATCATTATGCCGTACGAACATGTTCCAGACACGAGTCATCTCAGTAATATATGATCTCAGATGAAGTGATGTTCTGGAGAAGGTTACAGCCAGAATGAAGTTGTTGCTTAATGCCCGTCTTGTGGTGTAGAAGCTCACTTCTCGCTATTCTCGAAGTGCAGCCAAGTATAGTACTTTGGCAATATTGCTTTGTATATAACAGTAAGACCGTCCACATCCCTCCGGTACTGAAGACTCTGCTGAAAGGGAACATCTATCCAGGCTAGGTCCAAGCGAGAGATGAGGCGTCTTGCTCTATTCTCTACCCTGTCAAACAGTCGCAGATGAAACGGAAAGCAGACAGTCCAAGAGAGTGGAGCATACTTAAAGTGTGAGCGTACTTGTGCCTCATACAGAATTTTGCAACGTCTACTGTCGAGCAGATGCGAGATACATCGAAGTGCTGTAAGCTTCCTGGCTGCCTTGTTTGCAAGATTTACGACGTGGTTCTTCATGGTCAGTTTGGAGTTAAATTTTACTCCAAGGATATTAACTTCGTCCCCGGGTACCAACACTCTCCCATTCATTCTTACCACCGCTCCAGCATTACTATCATGGTGCCTAGACACCATCATCATTTCTCTCTCTCTCTCTCCCTCACTTTCTCTCTCACTTTCACTCTTTCTCACTCTTAAGAAAGAGAAGGTTAAAGTACCCTGACAGCGGAGAGAAGAGGTTCAGTCACCCATGGCTCCTCCTCCTCCTCCTATTTTTGTTTTCTTCTTTCTTCTCCTCTTCGTCCTCCTCCATATTTTTTTCCTCCTTCTTCTCCACTTTCTCCTTCTCTTATCTTATTCTTCCTCCGCCTCCTATTTTTCCTCGTCCTCCTCCTATTATTCTTTATCCTTTTACTCTTCCTGTCCTCCTCCTCTTTCTCTTCCTCCTCCTCCTCTTACTCTTCCTCCTCGTCCTCTTCCATCCTGGACAATAGTCAGGATGTGATAATTAACCAAGCCAAGAGGGCGGCTATAAGGCAAGAAACCGGAGGGTCACAGAGGGTCGGGTTGGATCCTCTTAGACTCTCGCTGTCGGGTCGGATCCTCTTGGACTCTCGCTATTTCACGGGGATCCGATTCCTTATTTCTGGGGAGGTCCTCCGCTCTCTCTCTCTCTTTGTTGTTGTTGTTGTTGATACTACGCAGAGAGTTTACGATTTTATGCAAGTTCACTTGTTGATACTTCGCCAAGGTTTACCAGTTTACGGGAGGAGAGGAGAGAGGGGGGAAAAAATTGTAAACTGGATAAGAGGATCATAAGGCGAGGATCGTATGCGAAGGACCGGATCCCATTTTCCGGGTGCGTGATCCTTTATTGCTGCCGTTGATCCTGTTAGCCGGTCACTGCTCTCAGAGACCTGCCTTAGCGTCACCTACCCCCCACCCCCTACCCACTACCCCGGACCATCCTACCGTGATTGTCTTTCCCGTTGGCGTCTGACGGTATGTAACGGTGTCTGATGGTACGTAACAGGCATTTGTTGGTATGTATCGGAGTCTGTACGTAACAAGCATCTATTGGTAGGTATCGGAGTCTGTTGGTACGTAACAGGCATCTGTTTGTATATCACGGAGTCTGTTTGAAAGTATCAGGCATCTGTTGATATTTAACGGAGTCTGATGGTACGTAGCAGGTATCTGTTGGCATTTATCAGAATCTGTTGGTATGTAACGGAGTCTGTTGGCATGTAACGTTGCCTGTTCGTATGAAACGGAGTTTGTTGGTATGTAACTGGCATCTGTTGGTATGTAGCTGGCATCTGTTGGTATGTAACGGAGTCTGCTGGTACGTAAACAGGTATCTGTTCGTATGTATCTGAATCTGTTGGTATGTAATGGAGTCTGTTGGTATGTATCAAAATCTGTTAGTATGTAACAGGCATCTGTTGGTATGTAATGAAATCTGTTGGTATGTAACGGAGTCTGTTGACATGTGACAGGCATCTGTTGCATAACAAGCATCTGTTGGTATGTAACGGAGTCTGTTGGTATGTAACAGGCACCGGTTGGTACGTAACAGGCACCTGTTGGTACGTAACATGGATCTGTTGATAGATATATAACGGAGTCTGTTGGTATGCAATTGAAATAGTTGGTACACAAAGTAGTCTGTTGGTATGCAATGCTTGTTGGTAGGAAAGTGACATCTGTTGGTAGCAAACGGATCTGTTGATATGTAAAAAAATCTGTTGGTTTGTAACGTAGTATGCTGGTATGTATGATCGCCTGTTGCTATGCAACGGGGGACACCAGAACGGAAACTTCTGTTATTATAAAAGCCTTCAAAATCCCTTTTGTTATCCCTGTTGGTAATCGCATTAAGTTGAAGCTGCCGTTTTGCTGGAGCACTGTTGTTGTTGTTGTATACACCGTTGTTGTAGTCGCTGTTGGTATTTCTGTTGTTCTTTTTACTGTTGCTGCAGCCATTGTTGGTGATACTCCGACTCTTTGTACCATTGCTGCAGTAGCTGTTGGCATTACTGTTGTATTTACCGTTGTTGTACTCTCTGTTAGTATTATTGTGGCATTGTAGTCTCTGCTCACGGTATTGTTGTTTAGTCTACATTTGTAGCCTTTGTTAGCGTTACTGTTGTTGTAGCTACAGTGGCTGCAATCTTTGTTAGCGTTACTGTTGTTGTAACTACAGTGGCTGTAGTCTCTGTTGACGTTACTGTTGTTGTAGCTACAGTGGGTGTAGTCTCTGTTGGCGTTACTGTTGTTGTAGCTACAGTGGGTGTAGTCTCTGTTGGCGTTACTGTTGTTGTAGCTACAGTGGGTGTAGTCTCTGTTGGCGTTACTGTTGTTGTAGCTACAGTGGGTGTAGTCTCTGTTGGCGTTACTGTTGTTGTAGCTACAGTGGCTGTAGTCTCTGTTGACGTTACTGTTGTTGTAGCTACAGTGGGTGTAGTCTCTGTTGACGTTACTGTTGTTGTAGCTACAGTGGCTGTAGTCTCTGTTGACGTTACTGTTGTTGTAGCTACAGTGGGTGTAGTCTCTGTTGACGTTACTGTTGTTGTAGCTACAGTGGGTGTAGTCTCTGTTGGCGTTACTGTTGTTGTAGCTACAGTGGGTGTAGTCTCTGTTGGCGTTACTGTTGTTGTAGTTACAGTGGGTGTAGTCTCTGTTGACGTTACTGTTGTTGTAGCTACAGTGGCCGTAGTATCTTTTGGCATTACTGTTGCTGCATATACCGTTGTTTTGTACTTGCAGTTCGAGCTACTGTTTTCGAAAATGTTGATGATCACCGTTGTCACCGTTGATACAGATACTGTTAATGACTGTTACTGTTGCTGAAATGTGTTTCAGAGTTCGTACGCAGCTTCTGCAGTAGGCACGGCGGCGCTTGCTTGAGTTACACGATTGTAAGTTGCGAAGGAGTGACCCCAGGGTTCAGGGACTCGACCCAAGCAAAATCAGCAAGGCGAGTACAAACACACACACACACACACACACACAAACACACACACAAACACAAACACACACACACAAACACACACACACACACACACACACACACACACACACACACACACAAACACACACACACACACACACACACACACACACACACACAAACACACACACACACACACACACACACACACACACACACACATATGCACACACACACACACACACACACACACACACACACACACACACACACACACACACACACACACACAAACACACACATGAACACACACACACACACATACAGACACACACACACACACATATATAGACACACACAAACACATATACAGGATTTTACACCTTCCTGTGAAGTGACCCTATAACCCTTCCTTTCCCCCCCCACCTCTCTCCCTCTCCTCTCCTCTCTCTTCCTCTCTCTCTCTCTCTCTCTCTCTCTCTCTCTCTCTCTCTCTCTCTCTCTCTCTCTCTCTCTCTCTCTCTCTCTCTCTCTTTCACTCTCCCCCTTTCTCTCATCCTCTCTCATCCTCTCTCTCATCCTCTCTCTCTTCCTCTCTCTCTTCCTTTCACTCTTTCTCTCTCTCTTCCTCTCTCTCTCCCTCTCCCTCTCTCTCTTCCTCTCTTCCTCTCTTACTCTCTCTCTTCCTCTTCTTTTCTCTCTCTCTCTCTTCCCTTGTCACTCCCCCCTCTCTCTTACCTTTTCCCTCTCTCACTTTCTCCCCCTTTTTCCCTTCTTTTCCCCTCCTTCTAGGCTCCCCTTCTCTCTCTCCCTATCTCTCACTCTCTCCCCCTTTTTCTATTTCTCTTTCTCTCTCTCTTTCATTAAAAAAAAAATGGTTGGGACTCGCAGGAATCAGGGATCAGATGACAATGGTACTGGTAGGGAGGAATGGATGGAGGAACAGTGGAAAAGGATAGAGCAAGAATGGGAGAGAAAATTAGGAGAGCTTTCTGAAAAAATGGAGAAAGAGCTCTCTGTGAAATGGGAGAAGAGGTTGGAGAAGGAGGCGAAGAATTGGGAGGCACAAGTCGAAACTGCAGTAGCCAGGGTAAAGATCCTAGAATTTGAGGTAAACAGGCTGAAGCAAGTCTCAGGGGTAGTGACCAGAGAAGACACACCATACGATGATGAGAGGCTGAACAGGAAGGAAGGAGATATGAACTGTGCTAAGGTCGTATCAGCCTGCAAAGAAGGGCCAGGGAGTGGAAGGGAAGAGCAGATGGGTGCAGATGGAGAGGGAGATAGGTCGAATGCTGAGGCACAACCATGCTACCAAGAGCCACTGGAAAAATCAAGGGAGAAAATGACCACATACAGACAGGAACCAGAGTCACAGAGGAAGAGGCAATGGGAGGAGGAAAGGGCAAAATCAGTGATTATCCATGGGCTTCGGGAGAGAGAGGAAAGGACACACACTGAAAGACGGCAGGAAGAAAGAAAGGAGATTGAGAAAATCATCACGGAAATAGGGGGAGAAGACATGGATGAGATTGTAAATTTTCAGAGAATAGGGGGGTACTTGAAGGGGAGAAACCGACCGATCAAGCTGATTCTCAGGACAGAAACAGTGCGGAACAGGATCCTCCAAGAGAAACCACGGTTGAAAAGTTCGGAAGAGTACAAGAAGGTGTTCCTAGACAGAGACAGAACACAAACAGAGAGAAAGCAGCTGATGGAGAGGACAAAAAAGCGAAAGGAGCTAGGAAAGGAGACAAGGATGGAACCAGCAGAGGTCAGTCAGAGCAGAACAGAGCAGCAAGGGCAAGCACACACACAACTATCCTCAGAACCCCACAACCTATCACACCATCCCAACACACAATACAATCCATACCCACAGCTTCCACCCAACCCCCAACCATAGAATCCCACAGTATGCTACCAGGTCTCCCATCCCCACAGGCCCCCCAAACCACAGTGTTGGAAAGGAAACTGAAGGTATGGTACACAAACGCTGATGGAATAACAAACAAGTGGGAGGAGTGGCACGAAAGAGTCAAAGAGGCATCACCAGACATCATAGCGATCACAGAAACCAAGCTTACAGGTATGATAACAGATGCCATCTTTCCAGCGGGATACCAGATCCTGAGAAAAGACAGAAGGAACAGGGGGGGGGGGTGGAGGAGTGGCATTGCTGATCAAACACCGATGGAATTTTGATGAGCTGGAGAGAGGAGACAGCAGAGAAGAAAGTGATTACATAGCGGGAACGCTTCACTCTGGTGGTCCCAAGGTGATAATTGCAGTGATGTATAACCCACCACAGAACAGCAGGAGGCCAAGGCAAGAGTATGACGAGAGCAATAGAGCGATGGTTGACACACTGGCTGCAGTGGCCAGAAGAGCTCATGCATGCAGGGCAAAGCTCCTGATCATGGGCGACTTTAACCACAATGAGATCGAATGGGAGAACTTGGAGCCACATGGGGGCCAAGATACATGGAGGGCTAAGATGATGGAGGTGGTACTGGAAAACTTCATGTACCAACACGTAAGGGACACTACAAGAGAGAGAGGAGAGGGTGAACCAGCAAGACTGGACTTAGTATTCACCTTGAGTAGTGCAGATATTGAGGACATCACATATGAAAGACCCCTTGGGGCCAGCGATCATGTGGTTTTGAGCTTCGAATACACAGTAGAGCTACAAGTGGAGGGGGAAGCAGGAAGGCAAGGACAAATGAAACCAAACTACAGGAAAGGGGACTACACAGGAATGAGGAACTTCCTGAATGAGGTTCAGTGGGACAGAGAACTGGCAGGGAGGCCAGTTAATGAGATGATGGATTATGTAGCAACAATGTGCAAGGAGGCTGAGGAGAGGTTTGTACCCAAGGGTAACAGGAATAATGAAAAAGCCAGGATGAGCCCATGGTTCAACCAAAGATGCAAGGAGGCAAAAACCAAGTGTGCTAGGGAATGGAAGAAATATAGAAGGCAAAGGACCCAGGAGAATAAGGAGAGCAGTCGTAGAGCCAGAAACGAATATGCACTGATAAGAAGGGAGGCCCAACGTCAATATGAAAACGACATAGCAGCAAAAGCCAAATCTGACCCGAAGCTGTTATACAGCCACATCAGGAAGAAAACAACCGTTAAGAACCAGGTAATCAGGCTAAGGAAGGAAGGAGGAGAGACAACAAGAAATGACCGTGAAGTATGTGAGGAACTCAACAAGAGATTCAAAGAAGTGTTCACAGAGGAGACAGAAGGGGCTCCAGAAAGACGGAGAGGTGGGGTACACCAATATGTGCTGGACACAGTACTTCTGAGGCTTCTGAGTGAGCTAGATACCTCAAAGGCAATGGGGCCAGATAACATCTCTCCATGGGTCCTGAGAGAGGGAGCAGAGGCGCTATGTGTACCCCTAACAACAATATTCAATACATCTATCGAAACAGGGAGATTGCCTGAGGCATGGAAGACAGCAAATGTGGTCCCAATCTTTAAAAAAGGAGACAGACATGAAGCACTAAACTACAGACCAGTGTCACTGACATGTATAGCATGCAAAATCATGGAAAAGATTGTCAGGAGAAGAATGGTGGAACATCTAGAAAGGAATGATCTCATCACCAGCAGCCAACATGGTTTCAGAGATGGGAAATCCTGT
>NC_091314.1:28937834-28945334 GCF_038502225.1 Cherax quadricarinatus
AATACTAGTGTACATAAACACTTGTGTACATAATCACTGGTGTACATAAACGCTGGTGTACATAAACACTGGTTTACATAAACACTAGTGTACATAAACACTGGTGTACATAAACACTGGTATACATAAACATTTGTGTACATAAACACTGATGTATATAAACACTAGTGTACATAAACATTGGTGTACATAAGCACTAGTGTACATAAACACTGATGTACATAAACACTAGTGTGCATAAACACTTGTGTACATAAACACTCGTGTACATAAAAACTGGTGTACATAAACACTCGTGTACATGAACACTGATGTACATTAACACTAATGTACATAAACACTGGTGTACATAAACACTGGTGTACATAAACAATGGTGTACATAAACACTGGTGTATATAAACACTGATGTACATTAATACTAGTGAACATAAACACTGGTGTACACGAACATTGGTGTACATAAACACTAGTGTACATAAACATTAGTTTACATAAACACTGGTGTACATAAACACTAATATACATGAATACTAGTGTACATAAACACTGGTGTACACGAACATTGGTGTACATAAACTCTGGTGTACATAAACACTGGTGTACATAAACACTGGTGTACATAAACACTAGTGTACATAAACACTGGTGTACACAAACACTAGTGTACATAAACAGTAGTGTACATAAACACTAGTGTACATAAACACTGATGTACATGCACACTAGTGTACATAAACATTGGTGTACATAAACACTAGTGTACATAAACATTAGTGTTCATAAACACTGGTGTAAATAAGCACTAGTGTACATAAACACTGGTGTACATAAACACTGGTGTACATAAACACTGGTGTACGTAAGCACTACTGAACATAAACACTAGTGTACATAAATACTGGTGTACATAAACACTGGTGTACGTAACTATTGGTGTACATAAACACTAGTGTACAAAGGGATCTGGACAGCCTGCAGACCTGGTCCAGCAATTGGCTCCTGGAGTTCAATCCCACCAAGTGCAAAGTCATGAAGATTGGGGAAGGGCAAAGAAGGCCGCAGACGGAGTACAGTCTAGGGGGTCAGAGACTACAAACCTCACTCAAGGAAAAAGATCTTGGGGTGAGTATAACACCAGGCACATCTCCTGAAGCGCACATCAACCAAATAACTGCTGCAGCATATGGGCGCCTAGCAAACCTCAGAACAGCATTCCGACATCTTAATAAGGAATCATTCAGGACCCTGTACACCGTGTATGTTAGGCCCATATTGGAGTATGCAGCACCAGTTTGGAACCCACACCTAGCCAAGCACGTGAAGAAACTAGAGAAAGTGCAAAGGTTTGCAACAAGACTAGTCCCAGAGCTAAGAGGTATGTCCTACGAGGAGAGGTTAAGGGAAATCAACCTGACGACACTGGAGGACAGGAGAGATAGGGGGGACATGATAACGACATACAAAATACTGAGAGGAATTGACAAGGTGGACAAAAACAGGATGTTCCAGAGATTGGACACAGTAACAAGGGGACACAGTTGGAAGCTGAAGACACAGATGAATCACAGGGATGTTAGGAAGTATTTCTTCAGCCACAGAGTAGTCAGTAAGTGGAATAGTTTGGGAAGCGATGTAGTGGAGGCAGGATCCATACATAGCTTTAAGCAGAGGTATGATAAAGTTCTCGGCTCAGGGAGAGTGACCTAGTAGCGATCAGTGAAGAGGCGGGGCCAGGAGCTCGGACTCGACCCCCGCAACCTCAACTAGGTGAGTAGAACTAGGTGAGTACATAAACACCGGTGTACATAAACACTGATGTACATAAACGAAAGTGTACATAAACACTAGTGTACATAAACACTAGTGTACATAAACACTAGTATACGTAAACACTAGTGTACATAAACATTGGTGTACATAAACACTAGTGTACATAGACATTAGTTTACATAAAGATTGGTGTACATAAACACTAGTGTACATAAACATTAGTGTACATAAACACTAATGTACATGAATAGTAGTGTACATAAACACTGGTGTACATAAACACTAGCGTACATAAACACTGGTATGCATAAACACTAGTGAACACAAACACTTGTGTACATAAACACTAATGTACTTGAAGATTAGTGTACATAAACACTGGCGTACAAACACTGGTGTACATAAACACTAGTGTACATAAATACTAGTGTACATAAGCACTAGTGTACATAAACACTAGTGTACATAAGCACTGGTGTACATAAACACTAGTGTACATAAACACTAGTGTACATAAACATTAGTGTACATAAACACTAGTTTACATAAACACTAGTGTACATAAACACTGGTGTACATAAACACTAGTGTAAATAAACACTAGTGTACATAAATACTAGTGTACATAAGCACTAGTGTACATAAACACTAGTGTACATAAGCACTGGTGTACATAAACACTAGTGTACATAAACACTAGTGTACATAAACATTAGTGTACATAAACACTAGTTTACATAAACACTAGTGTACATAAGCACTGGTGTACATAAACACTAGTGTACATAAACACTAGTGTACATAAACATTAGTGTACATAAACACTAGTTTACATAAACACTAGTGTACATAAACACTGGTGTACATAAACACTAGTGTACATAAACACTAGTGTACATAAACATTAGTGTACATAAACACTAGTTTACATAAACACTAGTGTACATAAACACTGGTGTACATAAACACTAGTGTATATAAACACTGGTGTACATAAACACTAGTGTACATATACAATGGTGTACATAAAGACTGGTGTACATAAACTCTAGTGTACATATACACTGGTGTACATAAACACTGGTGTACATAAACACTATTGTACATAAACACTAGTGTACATAAACACTGGTGTACATAAACACTAGTGTACATAAACCCTAGTGTACATAAACACTAGTTTTCATAAACACTTGTGTACATAAACACTGGTGCACATAAACACTGGTGTACATAAACACTTGTGTACATAAACATTGGTGCACATAAACACTGGTGTACATAAACACTTGTGTACATAAACACTGGTGTACATAAACACTAGTGTACATATACACTGGTGTACATAAAGTCTAGTGTACATAAACACTGGTGTACATAAACACTGGTGTACGTAAATTCTAGTGAACATAAACACTGGTGTACATAAACACTGGTATACATAAACACTGGTGTACATAAACTCTAGTGTACATAAACACTGGTGCACATAAACACTGGTGCACACAAACATTGGTGTACATAAACACTGGTGTACATAAGCACTGGTGCACATAAACACTGGTGAACATAAACACTAGTGTACATAAACACTTGTGCACATAAACACTGGTGTACATAAACACTGGTGTACATAAACACTGGTGCACATAAATACTTGTGTACATAAACATTGGTGCACATAAACACTGGTGTACATAAACACTGGTGTACATAAACACTGGTGTACATAAAGACTAGTGTACATAAACACTGGTGTACATAAACACTAGTGTACATAAACCCTAGTGTACATAAACACTAGTTTTCATAAACACTTGTGTACATAAACACTGGTGCACATAAACACTAGTGTACATAAACACTTGTGTACATAAACATTGGTGCACATAAACACTGGTGTACATAAACACTTGTGTACATAAACACTGGTGTACATAAACACTAGTGTACATATACACTGGTGTACATAAACTCTAGTGTACATAAACACTGGTGTACACAAACACTGGTGTACATAAACACTGGTGTACATAAAGTCTAGTGTACATAAACACTGGTGTACATAAACACTGGTGTACATAAATTCTAGTGTACATAAACACTGGTGTACATAAACACTGGTGTACATAAACACTGGTGTACATAAACTCTAGTGTACATAAAAACTGGTGCACATAAACACTGGTGCACATAAACACTGGTGTACATAAACACTGGTGTACATAAGCACTGGTGCACATAAACACTGGTGTACATAAACACTAGTGTACATAAACACTTGTGCACATAAACACTGGTGTACATAAACACTGGTGTACATAAACACTGGTGCACATAAACACTGGTGTACATAAACATTGGTGCACATAAACACTGGTGTACATAAACACTAGTGTACATAAACACTGGTGCACATAAACACTGGTGTACATAAACACTTGTGTACATATACACTGGTGTACATAAACTCTAGTGTACATAAACACTGGTTTACATAAACACTGGTGTGCATAAACACTGGTGTACATAAACTTTAGTGTACATAAACACTGGTGTACATAAACACTGGTGTATATAAACACTGGTGTACATAAACACTAGTGTACATAAACACTTGTGTACATAAACACTGGTGAAGATAAACACTGGTGTACATAAACACTACTGTACGTAAACACTAGTGTACATAAACACTAGTGTACATAAACACTGGTGTACATAAACACTAGTGTACATAAACACTGGTGTACATAAACACTAGTGTACATAAACACTTGTGTACATAAACACTGGTGCACATAAACACTGGTGTACATAAACACTAGTGTATATAAACACTAGTGTACATAAACACTAGTGTACATAAACACTGGTGTACATAAACACTAGCGTACATAAACACTGGTATGCATAAACACTAGTGAACACAAACACTTGTGTACATAAACACTAATGTACTTGAAGATTAGTGTACATAAACACTGGTGTACAAACACTGGTGTACATAAAGACTAGTGTACATAAATACTGGTGCACATAAACACTGGTGTACCTAAACACTAGTGTAAATAAACACTAGTGTACATAAATACTAGTGTACATAAGCACTAGTGTACATAAACACTAATGTACATAAGCACTGGTGTACATAAACACTAGTGTACATAAACACTAGTGTACATAAACATTAGTGTACATAAAGACTAGTTTACATAAACACTAGTGTACATAAACACTGGTGTACATAAACACTAGTGTAAATAAACAGTAGTGTACATAAATACTAGTGTACATAAGCACTAGTGTACATAAACACTAGTGTACATAAACACTGGTGTACATAAACACTAGTGTACATAAACACTAGTGTACATAAACATTTGTGTACATAAACACTAGTTTACATAAACACTAGTGTACATAAGCACTGGTGTACATAAACACTAGTGTACATAAACACTAGTGTACATAAACATTAGTGTACATAAACACTAGTTTACATAAACACTAGTGTACATAAACACTGGTGTACATAAACACTAGTGTACATAAACACTAGTGTACATAAACATTAGTGTACATAAACACTAGTTTACATAAACACTAGTGTACATAAACACTGGTGTACATAAACACTAGTGTATATTAACACTGGTGTAGATAAACACTAGTGTACATATACAATGGTGTACATAAAGACTGGTGTACATAAACTCTAGTGTACATATACACTGGTGTACATAAACACTGGTGTACATAAACACTATTGTACATAAACACTAGTGTACATAAACACTGGTGTACATAAACACTAGTGTACATAAACCCTATTATACATAAACACTAGTTTTCATAAACACTTGTGTACATAAACACTGGTGCACATAAACACTGGTGTACATAAACACTTGTGTACATAAACATTGGTGCACATAAACACTGGTGTACATAAACACTTGTGTACATAAACACTGGTGTACATAAACACTAGTGTACATATACACTGGTGTACATAAACTCTAGTGTACATAAACACTGGTGTACACAAACACTGGTGTACATAAACACTGGTGTACATAAACACTGGTGTACGTAAATTCTAGTGTACATAAACACTGGTGTACATAAACACTGGTGTACATAAACACTGGTGTACATAAACTCTAGTGTACATAAACACTGGTGCACATAAACACTGGTGCACATAAACACTGGTGTACATAAACACTGGTGTACATAAGCACTGGTGCACATAAACACTGGTGTACATAAACACTAGTGTACATAAACACTTGTGCACATAAACACTGGAGTACATAAACACTGATGTACATAAACACTGGTGCACATAAA
Organism: Cherax quadricarinatus; assembly: GCF_038502225.1. NCBI lineage: Eukaryota > Metazoa > Arthropoda > Malacostraca > Decapoda > Parastacidae > Cherax > Cherax quadricarinatus. The sequence continues at coordinate 28,943,963 of NC_091314.1, forward strand.
CACTGGTGTACATAAACATTGGTGCACATAAACACTGGTGTACATAAACACTAGTGTACATAAACACTGGGGCACATAAACACTGGTGCACATAAACACTTGTGTACATATACACTGGTGTACATAAACTCTAGTGTACATAAACACTGGTATACATAAACACTGGTGTGCATAAACACTGGTGTACATAAACTTTAGTGTACATAAACACTAGTGTACATAAACACTGGTGTACATAAACACTGGTGTATATAAACACTGGTATACATAAACACTTGTGTACATAAACACTTGTGTACATAAACACTGGTGCAGATAAACACTGGTGTACATAAACACTACTGTACGTAAACACTAGTGTACATAAACACTAGTGTACATAAACACTAGTGTACATAAACACTGGTGTACATAAACACTAGTGTACATAAACACTTGTGTACATAAACACTGGTGCACATAAACACTGGTGTACATAAACACTAGTGTATATAAACACTAGTGTACATAAACACTAGTGTACATAAACACTGGTGTACATAAACACTAGTGTACATAAACGCTGGTGTACATAAACACTAGTCTACATAAACACTAGTGTACATAAAAATTAGTGTACATAAACACTAGTGTACATAAACACTAGTGTACATAAACACTAGTGTACATAAACACTGGTGTACATAAACACTAGTGTACATAAACACTAGTGTACATAAACACTAGTGCACATAAACACTGGTGTACATAAACACTAGTGTACATAAACACTGGTGTACATAAACACTAGTGTACATAAACACTAGTGTACATAAACACTAGTGTACATAAACACTGGTGTACATAAACACTAGTGTACATAAACACTAGTGTACATAAACACTAGTGTACATAAACACTAGTGTACATAAACACTAGTGTACATAAACACTATTGTTCATAAACACTGGTGTATATTAACACTAGTGTACATAAACACTAGTGTACATAAACACTAGTGTACATAAACACTAGTGTACATAAACACTGGTGTACATAAACACTAGTGTACATAAACACTAGTGTACATAAACACTGGTGTACATAGACACTAGTGTACATAAACACTAGTGTACATAAACAATAGTGTACATAAACACTAGTGTACATAAACACTAGTGTACATAAACACTAGTGTACATAAACACTGGTGTACATAAACACTAGTGTACATAAACACTGGTGTACATAAACACTAGTGTACATAAACACTAGTGTACATAAACACTGGTGTACATAAACACTAGTGTACATAAACACTGGTGTACATAAACACTAGTGTACATAAACACTGGTGTACATAAACACTAGTGTACATAAACACTGGTGTACA
>NC_091314.1:28950334-28967834 GCF_038502225.1 Cherax quadricarinatus
CAGCAATGTCCAGTGCTACCACACAGCTGACTTTGGATTCATCCAGTGACTGGTGCCACTTAGTGGAGAGGTTTAACAACAGATCAGCAGCAGAGTAACCTTTCCTGAAGCCATATTGACGATCACAAAGTAGTGAGTGGTAGTCAAAAACTCTGTCATTTGTCTTGAGATTATTGTCTCAAGGATCTTACCAGTGATTGACAGGAGTGACACTGGTCTGTAGTTGCTGATTTCTGCTCTGCTCTTCTTTTTGTGAACAGGGACTACATTTGCCTCTTTCCATAGAGAGGGCCATTTACACTGTACTAGGCAGTGCTGAGAGATGCGAGTTAGAGGTGCTGCTAGCTGGTCTGCACATCTTCTCAACAATCTTGGGCTCAACTTGTCTGGGCCCACAGCCTTTTCTTGGTCAAGCGATTTAAGTAGGAAATGCACCTCCTCCTGCCTTATTGTCACCACTGACAGTTTTGACACAGTTCTTGCAGCTAGCCAATAGGGTCCCTTGCTGGATCAGGAACTTGCATTTTGGTAGCAAAGTGTTCAGCAAAGAGGTCCGCCTTCTCTTGACTACTAGTAGAGGTGGTCCCATCCTGTCGATTTAGAGGTGGAATAAGTTCATCAGGCAGATAACCTTGTCTCTCTCAGTCTCTCTCTCTCTCTCTCTCTCTCTCTCTCTCTCTCTCTCTCTCAGTCTCTCTCTCTGTCTCTCAGTCTCTCTCTCTCTCTCTCTCTCTCTCTCTCTCTCTCTCTCTCTCTTTCTCTGTCTCTGTCTCTGTCTCTGTCTCTGTCTCTCAGTCTCTCTCTCTCTCTCTCTCTCCCTCTCTCTCCCTCTCTCTCTCTCTCTGTCTCTCTCTCTGTCTCTCAGTCTCTCTCTCTCTCTCTCTCTCTCTCTCTCTCTCTCTCTCTCTCTCTCTCTCTCTCTCTGTCTCTGTCTCTGTCTCTCAGTCTCTCTGCTCTCTCTCTCTCTCTCTCTCTCTCTCTCTCTCTCTCTCTGTCTCTCTCTCTCTCTCTCTCTCTCTCTCTCTCTCTCTCTCTCTCTCTCTCTCTCTCTCTCTCTCTCTCTCTCTCTCTCTCTCCTCTCTCTCTCTCAGTCTCTCTCTCTGTCTGTCAGTCTCTCTCTGTGTTTGTCTTTTTTTTTTTTTTTTTTTTTACACGGGGTTTGACAGGGGTTAGGTTAAGGATCCCTTGCTTTATTGACAAGCTATTTACAGGTTAAGGATTCCTAACTTTATTGACAAGCTATTTACAGATTAAGGATTCCTAACTTTATTGACAAGCTATTTACAGGTTAAGGATTCCTAACTTTATTGACAAGCTATTTACAGGTTAAGGATTCCTAACTTTATTGACAAGCTATTTACAGGTTAAGGATTCCTAACTTTATTGACAAGCTATTTACAGGTTAAGGATTCCTAACTTTATTGACAAGCTATTTACAGGTTAAGGATTCCTAACTTTATTGACAAGCTATTTACAGGTTAAGGATTCCTAACTTTATTGACAAGCTATTTACAGGTTAAGGATTCCTAACTTTATTGACTGTTTATTTACAGGTTAAGGATTCCTAACTTTATTGACAAGCTATTTACAGGTTAAGGATTCCTAACTTTATTGACAAGCTATTTACAGGTTAAGGATTCCTAACTTTATTGACAAGCTATTTACAGGTTAAGGATTCCTAACTTTATTGACAAGCTATTTACAGGTTAAGGATTCCTAACTTTATTGACAGGCTATTTACAGGTTAAGGATTCCTAACTTTATTGACAGGCTATTTACAGGTTAAGGATTCCTAACTTTATTGACAGGCTATTTACAGGTTAAGGATTCCTAACTTTATTGGCAAGCTAAGAACTGTTACCTACATCAGCTCATTTGAAAGTATTTTTTTTTGTTATGAGATATACAAGTAGGGAACAGGATGAAGTTGGAGCCATCTGTGGGCCAGCATTTTCATTTGATCAACTGACTTTATCTCGTTGACATCATTATGCTGTACGAATGTGTTCCATACTCGAGTCATCCTGGGTATGTATGATCTCAGATGGAGTGATGTTCTGGAGAAGGGTACAGCCAGAGTGAAGTTGCTGCTTTCTGCCCGTCTTGTGGCATAAAAGCTTGTTTCACGCTGTCCTCGAAGTGGATCCAAGTGTGGTATTTTGACAATATTGGCCTTGTTCATAACAGTAAGGCCACCCACATCCCTATGTTGAAGGCTCTGCTGAAATGACAGATCTATCCACGACTGGTCCAGGCGAGAGATGAGACGTCTTGCTCTGTTCTCTACTCTGTCAAGCAGTCGCAGATGAGAGGGGGGGGGGCAGGCAAACCAAGAAAGTGGAGCATACTCAAGGTGTGAGCTTACTTGTGCCTCGTACAGGATCTTGCAACCCCTACTGTCAAGCAGATGGGAGATACGGCGAAGTGCTGTAAGCTTCCTGGCTGCCTTGTTTGCAAGATTTACAACATGGTTCTTCATGGTTAGTTTGTAGTCAAATTTTACCCCAAGGATATCAACTTCTTCTCCAGGTGCCAACATCCTCCCATTCATCCTTACTACTGCACCAGCATTACCATCATGGTGCCTAGAGACGATCATCATTTGCGTTTTCTCAGGTGCAAATGTTACTTGCCATTTATTTCCCCAAGCTGATATAGCTCTCAGCTGGTGATTGATGTAGCTGAGAGCAGCTGGCATTTCTTCTCTTTGATAAGTGAATGTCAGTGTACAGTCGTCTGCATATGCATGTGATTCTGGGATGAGATGAAGAAGGTCGTTGAAGTAGACATTCCATAACAATGGACCCAGCACGCTTCCTTGTGGAACACTTGCCCCAATAGGATGTCTTGCTGATTCCATTCCATTGAGAACTACACTTAGAGATCTACCATGAAGGTAATCACTGAGGAGACATAGCGTAGAGCCTGCAATTCCCAGTGCTTGAAGTTTTGCTAAGAGGCCCGGGTGCCACACCCGGTCGAAAGCGCCAGCAATGTCCAGTGCTACCACACAGCTGACTTTGGATTCATCCAGTGACTGGTGCCACTTAGTGGAGTTTAACAACAGATCAGCAGCAGTAACCTTTCCTGAAGCCATATTGACGATCACAAAGTAGTGAGTGGTAGTCAAAAAACTCTGTCATTTGTCTTGAGATTATTGTCTCAAGGATTTTACCAGTGATTGACAGGAGTGACACTGGTCTGTAGTTGCTGATTTCTGCTCTGCTCTTCTTTTTTGTGAACAGGGACTACATTTGCCTCTTTCCATAGAGAGGGCCATTTACACTGTACTAGGCAGTGCTGAAAGATGCGAGTTAGAGGTGCTGCTAGCTGGTCTGCACATCTTCTCAACAATCTTGGGCTCAACTTGTCTGGGCCCACAGCCTTTTCTTGGTCAAGCGATTTAAGTAGGAAATGCACCTCCTCCTGCCTTATTGTCGCCACTGACAGTTTTGACACAGTTCTTGCAGCTAGCCAATAGGGTCCCTTGCTGGATCAGGAACTTGCATTTTGGTAGCAAAGTGTTCAGCAAAGAGGTCCGCATTCTCTTGACTACTAGTAGAGGGGGTCCCATCCTGTCGATTTAGAGGTGGAATAAGTTCATCAGGCAGATAACCTTGTCTCTCTCAGTCTCTCTCTCTCTCTCTCTCTCTCTCTCTCTCTCTCTCTCTCTCTCTCTCTCTCTCTCTCTCTCTCTCTCTGTCTCTCTCTCTGTCTCTCTGTCTCTGTCTCTCTCTCTCTCTCTCTCTCTCTCTCTCTCTCTCTCTCTGTCTCTCTCTGTCTCAGTCTCTCTCTCTCTCTCTCTCTCTCTCTCTCTCTCTCACTCTCTGCTCTCTTCTCTCTGTCTCTGTCTCTCTCTCTCTCTCTCTCTCTCTCTCTCTCTCTCTCTCTCTCTCTCTCTCTCTCTCTCTCTCTCTCTCTCTCTCTCTCTCTCTCTCTCTCTCTCTCTCTCTCTCTCTCTCTCTCTCTCTCTCTCTCTCTCTCTCTCTCTCAGTCTCTCTCTCTGTCTGTCAGTCTCTCTCTGTCTTTGTCTCTTTTTTTTTTACACGGGGTTTGACAGGGTTAGGTTAAGGATCCCTTGCTTTATTGACAAGCTATTTACAGATTAAGGATTCCTAACTTTATTGACAAGCTATTTACAGATTAAGGATTCCTAACTTTATTGACAAGCTATTTACAGGTTAAGGATTCCTAACTTTATTGACAAGCTATTTACAGGTTAAGGATTCCTAACTTTATTGACAAGCATTTACAGGTTAAGGATTCCTAACTTTATTGACAAGCTATTTACAGGTTAAGGATTCCTAACTTTATTGACAAGCATTTACAGGTTAAGGATTCCTAACTTTATTGACAAGCTATTTACAGGTTAAGGATTCCTAACTTTATTGACAAGCTATTTACAGGTTAAGGATTCCTAACTTTATTGACAAGCTATTTACAGGTTAAGGATTCCTAACTTTATTGACAAGCTATTTACAGGTTAAGGATTCCTAACTTTATTGACAAGAACTATTTACAGGTTAAGGATTCCTAACTTTATTGACAAGCTATTTACAGTTTAAGGATTCCTAACTTTATTGACAAGCTATTTACAGGTTAAGGATTCCTAACTTTATTGACAGGCTATTTACAGGTTAAGGATTCCTAACTTTATTGACAGGCTATTTACAGGTTAAGGATTCCTAACTTTATTGACAGGCTATTTACAGGTTAAGGATTCCTAACTTTATTGGCAAGCTAAGAACTGTTACCTACATCAGCTCATTTGAAAGTATTTTTTTTTGTTATGAGATATACAAGTAGGGAACAGGATGAAGTTGGAGCCATCTGTGGGCCAGCATTTTCATTTGATCAACTGACTTTATCTCGTTGACATCATTATGCTGTACGAATATGTTCCATACTCGAGTCATCCTGGGTATATGTGATCTCAGATGGAGTGATGTTCTGGAGAAGGGCACAGCCAGAGTGAAGTTGCTGCTTTCTGCCCGTCTTGTGGTACAAAAGCTTGTTTTACGCTGTCCTCGAAGTGGATCCAAGTGTGGTACTTTGACAATATTGGCCTTGTACGTAACAGTAAGGCCACCCACATCCCTCCTATGTTGAAGGCTCTGCTGAAATGACAGATCTATCCACGACTGGTCCAGGCGAGAGATGAGACGTATTGCTCTGTTCTCTACTCTGTCAAGCAGTCGCTGATGAGAGGGGGGGGGGCAGGCAAACCAAGAAAGTGGAGCATACTCAAGGTGTGAGCGTACTTGTGCCTCGTACAGAATCTTGCAACCCGTACTGTCAAGCAGATGCGAGATACGGCGAAGTTCTCTAAGCTTCCTTGCTGCATTGTTTGCAAGATTTACAACATGGTTCTTCATGTTCAGTTTGGAGTTAAATTTCTCCCCAAGGGTATCAACTTCTTCCCCAGGTACCAACACCCTCCCATTCATGCTTAATACTGCACCGGCATTACCATCATGGTGCTTAGAGACCATCATCATTTGCGTTTTCTCAGGTGCAAATGTTACTTGCCATCTATTTCCCCAAGCTGATATAGCTCTTAGCTGGTAATTGATGTAGCTTAGAGCAGCTGGCATTTCTTCTCTTGGATGAGTGTCAATGTACAGTCGTCTGCATATACATGTGATTCTGGGATGAGATAGAGGTCACTGAAGTAGACATTCCATAACAATGGCCCCAGCACGCTTCCTTGTGGAACACTTGCCCCAATAGGATGTCTTGCTGATTCCATTCCATTGAGAACTACCCTTAGAGATCTACCATGAAGGTAATCACTGAGGAGACATAGCGTAGAGCCTGCAATTCCCAATGCTTGAAGTTTTGCTAAGAGGCCCTGGTGCCACACCCCGTCGAAAGCGCCAGCAATGTCCAGTGCTACCATAGAGCTGACTTTGGATTCATCCAGTGACTGGTGCCATTTAGTGGAGAGGTTTAACAACAGATCAAAGTAACCTTTCCTGAAGCCATATTGTCGGTCACAAAGTAGTGAGTGGGAGTCAAAAAAACTCTCTCTCTCCCTCTCTCTCTTTCTCTCTCTCTCTCTCTGTCTCTGTCTCTCTCTGTCTCTCCCTCTCTCTCTCAGTCTCTCTCTCTCTCTCTCTCTCTCTCTCTCTCTCTCTCTCTCTCTCTCTCTCTCTCTCTCTCTTTCTCAGTCTCTCTCCCTCTCGTTCTTTCTCTCAGTCTCTGTCTGTGTCTCGCACTCTCTGACTTTCGTACATATTTTACCAGCTAACGTTTTTTGAAGAGGGATCATGGGGGAGGGGAAAGAGGAGAAGAAGGGAGGGAAGAGGGTAGTGAGGGGAAGGAGGGAGGGAAGGGGAGGGGAGGGGGGCTGGTGTTGTTGAGGTGGAACTTTGAGACGTGAACACCAACTTCGTTAAGGAGTCAGAGACCAGGAAACTTGACGGTGGACCAGTTTTATTCTGGTAACTCCAGCAGTTATCCTCGCAGGCACCACCTAAACTTATCATCCTGACCACAACTCCAAAGTTATCATCCTGGCCAAAATTTCAAGTTATCATGTTGGCCACAACTCCAAAGTTATCATCCTATCCACAAATCCAAAATTATCATACTGGCCACAACTCCGAAGTTATCATCCTGGCCACAACTCCAAAGTTATCATCCTGTCCACAACTCCAAAGTTATCATCCTGGCCAAAATTCCAAGTTATCATGCTGGCAGCAACTCCTAATTTAACATGCTGGTCAGAGTTCCAAATTATCATCCTGGCCAGAACTCTGAAGTAATCAGCCTGGCCAAAATTCCAAGTTATCATGTTGGCCACAACTCCAAAGTTATCATCCTAGCCACAAACCCAAAATTATCATCCTGTCCACAACTCAAAAGTTATCATGCTGGCCACAACGCCAAAGCTAACATGCTGACCAAAGTTCCAAGTTATCATGCTGGCAACAACTCCAAAGTTATCATCCTGGCAAGAACTCCAAGTTATCACGCTGGCACACTTCCAAAGTTATCATGCTGGCTACAATTCCAAGTTATCATCCACGCCATAATTCGAAAGTTATCATCCTGGCCACAATTGAGAAATTATCATCCTGGCAACAACTCGAAAGTTATCATCCTGACAACAACTAAAAAGTTATCCTCGGCACAATTTCAAGTTATCATCCTGGGCAAAATTCCAAATTATCATGATCTCCACAATTCAAAGTTATTATTCTGGCCAAAGTTCCAAGTTATCATCCTGAGTACAACTTAAAAGTTATCCTGGCCAGTATTTTGAACCTATCATCCTGGCCAAAATTGAAAGTTATTATCCTGACCATATTTCCAACACAGTCCTACACTGACAGTCAGCATCAACACAGTCCTACACTGACAGTCAGCATCAACACAGTCCTACACTGACAGTCAGCATCAACACAGTCCTACACTGACAGTATCAACACAGTCCTACACTGACAGTCAGCATCAACACAGTCCTACACTGACAGTATCAACACAGTCCTACACTGACAGTCAGCATCAACACAGTCCTACACTGACAGTATCAACACAGTCCTACACTGACAGTCAGCATCAACACAGTCCTACACTGACAGTATCAACACAGCCCTACACTGACAGTCAGCATCAACACAGTCCTACACTGACAGTATCAACAAAGTCCTACACTGACAGTCAGCATCAACACAGTCCTACACTGACAGTATCAACACAGTCCTACACTGACAGTCAGCATCAACACAGTCCTACACTGACAGTATCAACACAGTCCTACACTGACAGTCAGCATCAACACAGTCCTACACTGACAGTATCAACACAGTCCTACACTGACAGTCAGCATCAACACAGTCCTACACTGACAGTATCAACACAGTCCTACACTGACAGTATCAACACAGTCCTACACTGACAGTCAGCATCAACACAGTCCTATACTGACAGTCAGCATCAACACAGTCCTACACTGACAGTCAGCATCAACACAGTCCTACACTGACAGTATCAACAAAGTCCTACACTGACAGTCAGGATCAACACAGTCCTACACTGACAGTATCAACACAGTCCTACACTGACAGTCAGTATCAACACAGTCCTACACTGAAAGTCAGGATCAACACAGTCCTACACTGACAGTATCAACACAGTCCTTCACTGACAATCAGCATCAACACAGTCCTACACTGACAGTCAGCATCAACACAGTAATACACTGACATTCTGTATCAACACAGTCCTACACTGACAGTATCAACACAGTCCTACACTGACAGTATCAACACAGTCCTACACTGACAGTCAGCATCAACACAGTCCTACACTGACAGTCAGCATCAACACAGTCCTACACTAACAGTCAGCATCAACACAGTCCTACACTGACAGTCAGCATCAACACAGTCCTACACTGACAGTCAGCATCAACACAGTCCTACACTGACAGTCAGCATCAACACAGTCCTACACTGACAGTCAGCATCAACACAGTCCTACACTGACAGTATCAACACAGTCCTACGCTGACAGTCAGCATCAACACAGTCCTACACTGACAGTCAGCATCAACACAGTCCTACACTGACAGTCAGTATCAACACAGTCCTACACTGACAGTATCAACACAGTCCTTCACTAACAGTATCAACACAGTCCTACACTGACAGTTAGCATCAACACAGTCCTACACTGACAGTCAGCATCGACACAGTCCTACACTGACAGTCAGTATCAACACAGTCCTACACTGACAGTCAGTATCAACACAGTCCTACACTGACAGTATCAACACAGTCCTACACTGACAGTATCATCAAAGTCCTACACTGACAGTCAGTATCAACACAGTCCTACACTGACAGCATCAACACAGTCCTACACTGACAGTCAGCATCGACACAGTCCCACACTGACAGTCAGCACCAACACAGTCCTACACTGGCAGCCAGTCTCAAGACAGTCCTACACTGACAGCCAGCCTCAAGACAGTCCTACACTGACAGCCAGCCTCAAGACAGTCCTACACTGACAGTCATCATCAAGGCAGTCCTACACTGACGGCCAGCATCAACACAGTCGTACACTGACAGTCAGCATCAACACAGTCCTACACTAACACTCAGCATCAAAATAGTCCTACACTGACAGCCAACATCAACACAGTCCTACACTGACAGCCAGCCTCATCACAGCCCTACACTGACAGTCAGCATCAACACAGTCCTACACTGACAGACAGCATCAACACAGTCCTACACTGACAGTTAGTATCAGCACAGTCCTACACTGACAGTCAGCATCAACACAGTCCTACACTGACAGTCAGTATCAACACAGTCCTACACTGACAGTCAGCCTCAACACAGTTCTACACTGACAGTCAGAATCAACACAGTCCTACACTGACAGTCAGTATCAACACAGTCCTACACTGACAGTCAGTATCAACACAGTCCTACACTGACAGCCAGCATCAACACAGTCCTACACTGACAGTATCAACACAGTCCTACACTGACAGTCAGTATCAACACAGTCCTACACTGAAAGTCAGGATCAACACAGTCCTACACTGACAGTATCAACACAGTCCTTCACTGACAATCAGCATCAACACAGTCCTACACTGACAGTCAGCATCAACACAGTCCTACACTGACAGTCAGTATCAACACAGTCCTACACTGACAGTATCAACACAGTCCTACACTGACAGTATCAACACAGTCCTACACTGACAGTCAGCATCAACACAGCCCTACACTGACAGTCAGCATCAACACAGTCCTACACTAACAGTCAGCATCAACACAGTCCTACACTGACAGTCAGCATCAACACAGTCCTACACTGACAGTCAGCATCAACACAGTCCTACACTGACAGTCAGCATCAACACAGTCCTACACTAACAGTCAGCATCAACACAGTCCTACACTGACAGTCAGCATCAACACAGTCCTACACTAACAGTCAGCATCAACACAGTCCTACACTAACAGTCAGCATCAACACAGTCCTACACTGACAGTCAGCATCAACACAGTCCTACACTGACAGTCAGCATCAACACAGTCCTACACTGACAGTCAGCATCAACACAGTCCTACACTGACAGTCAGCATCAACACAGTCCTACACTGACAGTATCAACACAGTCCTTCACTGACAGTCAGCATCAACACAGTCCTACACTGACAGTCAGCATCAACACAGTCCTACACTGACAGTCAGTATCAACACAGTCCTACATTAACAGTATCAACACAGTCCTTCACTAACAGTATCAACACAGTCCTACACTGACAGTTAGCATCAACCCAGTCCTACACTGACAGTCAGCATCGACACAGTCCTACACTGACAGTCAGTATCAACACAGTCCTACACTGACAGTCAGTATCAACACAGTCCTACACTGACAGTCAGCATCAACACAGTCCTACACTGACAGTCAGCATCGACACAGTCCTACACTGACAGTCAGTATCAACACAGTCCTACACTGACAGTCAGCATCAACACAGTCCTACACTGACAGTCAGCATCAACACAGTCCTACACTGACAGTCAGCATCAACACAGTCCTACACTTACAGTTAGCATCAACACAGTCCTACACTGACAGTCAGCATCGACACAGTCCTACACTGACAGTCAGTATCAACACAGTCCTACACTAACAGTCAGTATCAACACAGTCCTACACTGACAGTATCAACACAGTCCTACACTGACAGTATCAGCAAAGTCCTACACTGACAGTCAGTACCAACACAGTCCTACACTGACAGCATCAACACAGTCCTACACTGACAGTCAGCATCGACACAGTCCCACACTGACAGTCAGCACCAACACAGTCCTACACTGACAGCCAGTCTCAAGACAGTCCTACACTGACAGCCAGCCTCAAGACAGTCCTACACTGACAGCCAGCCTCAAGACAGTCCTACACTGACAGTCATCATCAAGGCAGTCCTACACTGACGGCCAGCATCAACACAGTCGTACACTGACAGTCAGCATCAACACAGTCCTACACTAACACTCAGCATCAAAATAGTCCTACACTGACAGCCAACATCAACACAGTCCTACACTGACAGCCAGCCTCATAACAGCCCTACACTGACAGTCAGCATCAACACAGTCCTACACTGACAGACAGCATCAACACAGTCCTACACTGACAGTCAGTATCAGCACAGTCCTACACTGACAGTATCAGCACAGTCCTACACTGACAGTCAGCATCAACACAGTCCTACACTGACAGTCAGTATCAACACAGTCCTACACTGACAGTCAGTCTCAACACAGTTCTACACTGACAGTCAGCATCAACACAGTCCTACACTGACAGTCAGTATCAACACAGTCCTACACTGACAGTCAGTATCAACACAGTCCTACACTGACAGCCAGCATCAACACAGTCCTACACTGACAGTATCAACACAGTCATATACTGACAGTCAGTATCAACACAGTCCTACACTGACAGTCAGCATCAACACAGTCCTACACTGACAGTCAGCATTAACACAGTCCTACACTGACAGTCAGCATCAACACAGTCCTACACTGACAGTCAGCATTAACACAGTCCTACACTGAGAGTCAGCCTCAACACAGTCCTACACTGACAGTCAGCATCAACACAGTCCTACACTAACACTCAGCATCAACACAGTCCTACACTGACAGCCAGTATCAGCACAATCCTACACTGACAGTCAGCATCAACACAGCTCTACACTGATAGCCAGCATCAACACAGTCTTACAATGACAGCCAGCATCAAGACAGTCCTACACTGACAGTCAGCCTCAAGACAGTCCTACACTGACAGTCAGCATCAACACAGTCCTAAACTGACAGTCAGCCTCAAGACAGTTCTACACTGACAGCGAATCTCAAGACAGTCCTATACTGACAGCCAGCCTCAAGACAGTCCTACACTGACAGTCAGCATCAACACAGTCCTACACTAACACTCAGCATCAAAACAGTCCTACACTGACCGCCAGCATCAACACAATCCTACACTGACAGCCAGCCTCAATACAGTCCTACACTGACAGTCAGCCTCAACACAGTCCTACACTGACAGGCAGCCTCAAGACAGTCCTACACTGACAGCCAGCCTCAATACAGTCCTACACTGACAGTCAGCCTCAACACAGTCCTACACTGACAGTCAGCATCAACACAGTCCTACACTGACAGTCAGCATCAACACAGTCCTACACTGACAGTCAGCCTCAACACAGTCCTACACTGACAGTCAGCCTCAACACAGTCCTACACTGACAGCCAGCATCAACACAATCCTACACTGACAGCCAGCCTCAGTACAGTCCTACACTGACAGTCAGCATCAACACAGTTCTACACTGACAGTCAGCATCAACACAATCCTACACTGACAGTCAGGCTCAACACAGTCCTACACTGACAGTCAGCATCAACACAGTCCTACACTGACAGTCAGCATCAACACAGTCCTACACTGACAGTCAGCCTCAACACAGTTCTACACTGACAGTCAGCATCAACACAGTTCAACACTGACAGCCAGCCTCAATACAGTCTTACAATGACAGCCAGCATCAACACAGTCCTACACTGACAGTCAGCATTAACACAGTCCTACACTGACAGTCAGCATCAACACAGTCCTACACTGGCAGTCAGCATCAACACAATCCTACACTGACAGCAGCCTCAACACAGTCCTACACTGACAGTCAGCATCAACACAGTTCTACACTGACAGTCAGCATCAAGACAGTCCTACACTGACAGTCAGCATCAACACAGTTTTATACTGACAGTCAGCATCAACACAGTCCTGTACTGACAGTCAGGATCAACACAGTCCTACACTGACAGTATCAACACAGTCCTACACTGATAGCCAGCATCAACACAGCTCAACACTGACAGCCAGCCTCAAGACAGTCCTACACTGACAGCCAGCATCAACACAGCTCAACACTGACAGCCAGCCTCAAGACAGTCCTACACTGACAGCCAGCCTCAAGACAGTCCTACACTGACAGCCAGCCTCAAGACAGTCCTACACTGACAGCCAGCCTCAAGACAGTCCTACACTGACAGCCAGCCTCAAGACAGTCCTACACTGACAGCCAGCCTCAAGACAGTCCTACACTGACAGCCAGCCTCAAGACAGTCCTACACTGACAGCCAGCCTCAAGACAGTCCTACACTGACAGCCAGCCTCAAGACAGTCCTACACTGACAGCCGGCTTCTCCCCTCAACGCAGTTACACACTGAAAATTTTCAGCACTAACTCCTCCAGATCCTTCAGAAATAACTCCTTCACTTCCTCCTCCTCCAATTCTCAACTCACTAACAATGCAAGTTTTCTTGCGCGTGTATATACATTATTTGCAACAGTGGCCTGGTTGCCCGCTTGCGCTCTCGAAATTTTACGCCTCTGTGAGCCGTGTGTGAGCGGTGGGACTCAGCGGTGCTTTTGTGAGCTGTTTACTTGTAAAGTGTTCTTTTTTTGTGAGGTTCAAGAAAAACCACTGTGTTTGTTGTTTATTTGTGTGATGTAACAGGTCCAGTGTGTTTGTTGTCGGTTTGGGAGTTGCAACAGACTCAGTGTATTTTGTTGCTTGTTTGTGAGTTGCTAGAGTTCCACTGTATTTGTTGTTTATTTGTGAGGATTAGATTGGATTTTGCCGCCGAAGTGGCTAGTTTATTGTGCACCTCATATCCCTCGTGTGGAGGGTAGCACAAGAGCATGTAGATATACAAAAGGCCTAGGAACGAGGCCCCTAAAGGTTTAACAGGAGTACATCTGGATTTATATCTACAGTTCACTTATCAGTTGCAAGCAAATTTAGTTAAACTTGGTTAATATTGTGAGGCGCATTCGAGTTCTACTTCCTTTTTTACAGCGTGTAGATCGCAGTGTTCCTGTGGTCAACACCCGCAGTTCATCACGAGTGAAATCGTAATAACATGATGGTAAACAA
This sequence comes from Cherax quadricarinatus, assembly GCF_038502225.1. Classification (NCBI taxonomy): domain Eukaryota; kingdom Metazoa; phylum Arthropoda; class Malacostraca; order Decapoda; family Parastacidae; genus Cherax; species Cherax quadricarinatus. The sequence goes on from NC_091314.1 coordinate 28,964,339, forward strand.
CACACGGAATGGCCAGGACTCGAACCCATGGCTAGTTTGTTAGGTGAGCATGGTCTAGTGGTTAGAGCACTGTCCTACCAGTTTTAACACTGGGTTGCCGCCGGTTCCCCGACTTGTAATTTATGCTGTCCAACATTAGCATTTTGCTTTTCGGGAGAAATGGGAAGAATTTCTCCTGACTTTGGTCTTTTGTCATATGACAGACCCTCTCAGTGGAGCTCTTGGTAATATGACCGAAGTCTTTCCAACACAATAAAAAATTCAGTATCATAAAGTGTGATCGATACGGTATAAGCAGTCAGCGCCCTATAAACCACAATAGGAAGACATTTTATGGCTTCGATACAGTGTAAGTTATCGGCGGTCCAATACACCACACCAGAGACGAAGAGGTGTTTAATTTATCAACGCTGCTTTTAAAACACAGATGAACATTTTACGTATCGTAAGCGTTGTTTGTTGCAATCTGTTTATAAGTAAATGAGGAGAGAATATTGTGTACATAGCTCTTTCCTGGTGAGGTATTGACCAGAGGTTTACACGGAGGTGGAGGCTGGACACCTCCAGACTAGTGTCAACATGGCCGCCGCTGCCTCAAATGCCAGCCTTGTATTACTTGGTTTCACTTATTTATTTGCCAGTCCGGATTTGGCTCGTTTGTTGTTGAAGCTTGGTGAGTATTATGACGATTTGCAATGATTTCCAACGCTGGCTCCCGCTCCCAGCCCTCTATATATACTCAAAAATTAATCCACCCGTCGAAATTCAGACTTAAAAAAACAAGATATTTATAAAATATGTTTTAACGAAGCGACATTTTCCTCGCGAATAACTACCGACATTCTAAAGCGACATCAAAGATATTTCAAAGTAATTAGTAAGTCAAGAGAGTTCTCCCCCAGCTACCGCCTCCCCTCTCTTTCTCTCTCTCACTCTCCCTCTCTCTGTCTCTTGTCTCTCTCTCACTCTCTCTCATTTCCTCGGTGCCGGGTTGCTTGAGGCTGCTGCCGGCTGGCTGCCCACCTCGCCTCTCAAGTGGAACAGCCAGAGAGCTTTAGCCTTCACTCCTCCAGGCCAACCATTACATTTTACACGTCTGTGAGTCCAAACATGCCTCACCCACCACCGTCTACCATCTATATTAACAACCTCCAGCTCTCCCTCCAGCGCAATCTATAACCAATCTCCTGTTTCGATGGGGTCAAAAAACCGTGTTAGAGACAGTGGGTAGTTTAAAAGAAGTAGTTTGCAAGGGAGGGAGAGTGTGGGCGGGTAGCGAGGGTGGGTTTAACTCCCCCCTTCCCCTCCCTGGCCCACTGGTGGGTTCAGTGGTCCCTCACCGTCTACTGGCTCCCTGGCTTGGCTTGCCTCGCTGCACGCTGGCTCTCGCTTCATGCCCAGCTTAGTTCCTCGTGTAATTTTGCATTTGGGCGCCACAAGTGAAGAATAAGAGTTAGTGGCCCACGAAACAGGAGTTAGTCGCCCATGGAATGGACTATAAAACAGGGACAGGGCGCTCTGGGGACAGTGTAGGCCGGCTAGTGGTAGGGGCAGGAACAGCAGCAGCAGGAGGCGCTGCTCCTGCTGCTGCAGGAGTGTTGTTGTGAGTCCTGCTGCTGCAGGTGTGTTGTTGTGATTAATACTGCTACTGTAGGAGTGTTGTTGTGAGCACTGCTGCTGCAGGAGTGTTGTGATTACTACTGCTTCTGCAGAAGTGTTGTGAGTACTGCTGCTGCAGAAATGATGTTGTCATTACTACTGCTGCTGCAGGAATGTTGTCAACACTGCTGCTGCGGGAGTGTTGTTGTGATTACTACTGCTACTGCAGGAGTATTGTGACTGTTGTTGCTGCTGGTGTTACTGCTGTTGGTGCTGTTATTGTTGTTGTTGTCGGTGCTATCAGAGGAGTGATGTAACTAACGCTACTGCACCACGCTGCTGTGCAGTGCAAAGGCGGACGGAGAATAGAACTGATATCGATACCTTAGTGACGTAGAGGAGACACCTCTGCGACTCCTGAACGCAAGTTCGGAACGACTGCGACACGATCCTCTATTTTAGTGCCCCAGCCAGCGCCTCGTCAAGTGAGTCAACCAGTTCTTCGTTCAGCGCCTCGTCCAGGGCCTCGTCCAGGGAATGAACCAGCGCATCGTCCAGCGAGTCAGGCAGTGCCTCGTCCAGTACCTCGCCCAGCGAATCAACCAGCGTCTCGTTCACACATCCAGCCACCTTAACGAGAGTGAGTGACGCATCGCTGCGATAATTACGTCCCACAATCGCCCACCTCAGGATTACTTGCTCATTGAAAAGCAGACCAAAACAAATGTATCCTGCACAGTGCCAAGCAGGGGGAAGGGGGGGACCTTGGGGTAGAGAGGGCCCTTTCTCCAAGCAGTTACAATCCTCCATCAACTCAACTTCTCCCAAAACACGTTTTTAATACGTCTCCGAGTAACGTTCTGTAAGTAGACAAAACACAATCTACAACGTCAGTGACTAAGATTTTTTTTCGTGATCCAAATGAAAACAAATGACGAACGAACACGCAGTGGTGTTCCATAGTGGATCACGAACCTAAATAGAGATTCAGAAACTAAACAGGGATTCAGAACCTAAACAGGGATTCATAACCTAAACAGGGATTCAGAACCTAAACAGGAATTCGAAACCATAACAGAGATTCGAAACATAAACAGTGGTTCAGAACCTAAACAAGGGTTCGAAACAGAAATGGGGGTTCGTAACCTAAACAGGGGTTCGGAACCTAAACAAGGGTTCGAAACCTAAACAGAGGTTTGGAACCTTAATAGGGATTCAGAAACTGTTTGTGCAGCTTTAAAACAAGTGGAAGCAGGAAATAAACAGGAAGTTCTAGTGAGAAAAAAAAACACGAGAAACGAGCAACATGTCGCAAATATGTCAGCAGAGACGAGGGGCGAAATGCGTAAATAAATAGGCAAGTGGCCCGGTGTTTAGAAACATCAATAATCCGGTGTTTTGAAACATAAATAATCCTGTGTTTTGAAATATCAATAATCTGGCATTTTGAAACATCAATAATCCGGTGTTTTGAAACATCAATAATCCGGTGTTTTAAAACATCAGTGATCCGGTGTTTTGGAACATCAATGATCCGGTGTTTTAAAACATCAATGATCCAGTGCCTTGAAACAAAAGTAATCCAGTGTTCTGAAACATTATTGATCCAATATTTTGAAATATCAATGATCCAGTGTTTCGAAACATCAATGATCCAGTGTTCTGAAGCATCAAGGATCGAGTGTTTTGAAACATCAATGATCAACTGTTTTGAAACATCAATGATCCAGTTTCTTGAAACATCAATGATCCAGTGTTTTGAAACATCAATGATCCAGTGTTTTGAAACATCAATATCCAGTGTTTTGAAGCATCAAGGATCCAGTGTTTTGAAGCATCAAGGATCCAGTATTGTGAAACATCAATGATCCAGTTTCTTGAAACATCAATGATCCAG
>NC_091314.1:28972834-28977834 GCF_038502225.1 Cherax quadricarinatus
GTTGTAACAGTGACGTTATAATGTTCGTTGTAACAGTGACGTTATAATGTTCGTTGTGACAGTGACGTTCTAATGTTCGTTGTAACAGTGACGTTATAATGTTCGTTGTAACAGTGACGTTATAATGTTCGTTGTAACAGTGACGTTATAATGTTCGTTGTAACAGTGACGTTATAATGTTCGTTGTAACAGTGACTTTATAATGTTCGTTGTAACAGTGACATTATAATGTTCGTTGTAACAGTGACGTTATAATGTTCGTTGTAACAGTGACGTTATAATGTTCGATGTAACAGTGACGTTATAATGTTCGTTGTAACAGTGACGTTATAATGTTCGTTGTAACAGTGACGTTATAATGTTCGTTGTAACAGTGACGTTATAATGTTCGTTGTAACAGTGACGTTATAATGTTCGTTGTAACAGTGACGTTATAATGTTCGATGTAACAGTGACGTTATAATGTTCGTTGTAACAGTGACGTTATAATGTTCATTGTAACAGAGGCATTATAATGTTCGTTGTAACAGTGACGTTATAATGTTCGTTGTAACAGTGACGTTATAATGTTCGATTAACAGTACGTTATAATGACGTTATAATGTTCGTTGTAAGTGACGTTATAATGATCGTTGTAACAGTGACGTTATAATGTTCTTTGTAACAGTGACGTTATAATGTTCGTTGTAACAGTGACGTTATAATGTTCGTTGTAACAGTGACGTTATAATGTTCGTTGTAACAGTGACGTTATAATGTTCGTTGTAACAGTGACGTTATAATGTTCGTTGTAACAGTGACGTTATAATGTTCGTTGTAACAGTGACGTTAAAATGTTCGTTGTAACAGTGACGTTATAATGATCGTTGTAATGTTCGTTGTAACAGTGACGTTATAATGTTCGTTGTAACAATGACGTTATAATGTTCGTTGTAACAGTGACGTATTAAGTAGTGTTGTAACAGTGCCGTTATAATGTTCGATCGTTTATAATGTTCGTTGTAACAGTGACGTTATAATGTTCGTTGTAACAGTGACGTTATAATGTTCGTTGTAGCAGTGACGTTATAATGTTCGTTATAACAGTGACGTTATAATGTTAATTGTAACAATGACGTTATAATGTTCGTTGTAAACAGTGACGTTATAATGTTCGTTGTAACAGTGCCGTTATAATGTTCGATGTAACAGTGACGTTATAATGTTCGTTGTAACAGTGACGTTATAATGTTCTTTGTAACAGTGACGTTATAATGTTCGTTGCAACAGTGACGTTATAATGTTCGTTGTAACAGTGACGTTATAATGTTCTTTGTAACAACGACGTTATAATGTTCGTTGTAACAGTGACGTTATAATGTTTGTTGTAACAGTGACGTTATAATGTTCTTTGTAACAACGACGTTATAATGTTCGTTGTAACAGTGACATTGTAATGTTCGATGTATCAGTGACGTTATAATGTTCGTTGTAACAGTGACGTTATAATGTTCGTTGTAACAACGACGTTATAATGTTCATTGTAACAGTGACGTTATAATGTCTGTTGTAACAGTGACATAATGTGACGTTATAATGTTCGTTGCAACAGTGACGTTATAATGTTCGTTGTAACAGTGACGTTATAATGTTCTTTGTAACAACGACGTTATAATGTTCGTTGTAACAGTGACGTTATAATGTTCGTTGTAACAGTGACGTTATAATGTTCGTTGTAACAGTGACGTTATAATGTTCTTTGTAACAACGACGTTATAATGTTCGTTGTAACAGTGACGTTATAATGTTCGTTGTAACAGTGACGTTATAATGTTCTTTGTAACAACGACGTTATAATGTTCGTTGTAACAGTGACGTTATAATGTTCGTTGTAACAGTGACGTTATAATGTTCGATGTAACAGTGACGTTATAATGTTCGTTGTAACAGTGACGTTATAATGTTCGTTGTAACAGTGACGTTATAATGTTCGTTGTAACAGTGACGTTATAATGTTCGTTGTAACAGTGACGTTATAATGTTCGTTGTAACAGTGACGTTATAATGTTCGTTGTAACAGTGACGTTATAATGTTAATTGTAACAATGACGTTATAATGTTCGTTGTAACAGTGACGTTATAATGTTCGTTGTAACAGTGACGTGTTAATTAATGTTCGTTGTAACAGTGACATTATAATGTTCGATGTAACAGTGACGTTATAATGTTCGTTGTAACAGTGACGTTATAATGTTCGTTGTAACAGTGACGTTATAATGTTCGTTGTAACAGTGACGTTATAATGTTCGTTGTAACAGTGACGTTATAATGTTCGTTGTAACAGTGACGTTATAATGTTCGTTGTAACAGTGACGTTATAATGTTCGTTACAACAGTGACGTTATAATGTTCGTTGTAACAGTGACGTTATAATGTTCGTTGTAACAGTGACGTTATAATGTTCGTTACAACAGTGACGTTATAATGTTCGTTGTAACAGTGACGTTATAATGTTCGTTGTAACAACGACGTTATAATGTTCGTTGTAACAGTGACGTTATAATGTTCTTTGTAACAACGACGTTATAATGTTCATTGTAACAGTGACGTTATAATGTCTATTCTAACAGTGACGTTATAATGTCTATTGTAACAGTGACGTTATAATGTTCTTTGTAACAACGACGTTATAATGTTCATTGTAACAGTGACGTTATAATGTCTATTCTAACAGTGACATAATAGGTAGTGAATAGAAATTATTAGCATTGGCTTCATTTGAAGTTATTAATGTGACTTAAAGTTATTATTGTGACTTTCAGTTATTATTGTGACTTTAAGTTATTAATGTGAATTAAAGTTATTATTGTGACTAAGTTATTAATGTGACTTTAAGTTATTAATGTCACTTAAAGTTATTAATATGACTTCAAGTTATTAACGTGACTTGAAGTTATTAATGATACTTAAAGTTATTAATGTAACTTGAAGCTATTAATGTGACATAAAGTTATTTATATGACTTTAAGTTATTAATGTGCCTTAAATTATTAATGTGACTTAAGTTATTAGTGTTACTTGAAGTTATTAATGTAACTTGAAGTTATTAATGTGACTTAAAGTTATTAATGTAACTTGAAGTTATTAATGTGATTTAAAGCTATTAATATGACTTGAAGTTATTAATGTGACTTAAAGTTATTAATGTTGCCTGAAGTTATTAATGTAACTTGAAGTTATTAATGTGACTTGAAGTTATTAATGTTACTTAAAGTTATTAATGTTACCTGAAGTTATTAATGCAACTTGAAGTTATTAATGTGACTTGAAGTTATTAATGTTACTTAAAGTTATTAATGTTACCTGAAGTTATTGATGTAACTTGAAGTTATTAATGTGACTTGCAGTTATTAATGTTACTTAAAGTTATTAATGTGACTTTAAGTTATTAATGTTACTTAAAGTTATTAATGTGACTTGAAGTTATTAATGTAACTTGAAGTTATTAATGTGACTTAAAGTTATTAATGTAACTTGAAGTTATTAATGTGACTTAAAGTTATTAATGTAACTTGAAGTTATTAATGTGACTTAAAGTTATTAATGTTACTTGAAGTTATTAATGTAACTTGAAGTTATTAATGTGACTTAAAGTTATTAATATGACTTGAAGTTATTAATGTTATTTAAAGTTATTAATGTGACTTGAAGTTATTAATGTAACTTGAAGTTATTAATATATTTGAAGTTATTAATGTGACTTAAAGTTATTAATGTAACTTGAAGTTATTAATGTATCTTGAAGTTATTAATGTGATTTAAAGTTATTAATATGACTTGAAGTTATTAATGTGATTTAAAGTTATTAATGCGAATTGAAGTTATTAATGTGACTTGAAGTTATTAATGTAACTTGAAGTTATTAATGTAACGAAGTTATTAATATACTTGAAGTTATTAATGTGATTTAAAATTATTAATGCGAACTGAAGTTATTCATGTAACTTGAAGTTATTAATGTAACTTGAAGTTATTAATGTGACATGAAATTATTAATGTGACTTGAAGTTATTAATGTAACTTGAAGTTATTAATGCAACTTGAAGTTATTAACTTTATTTAAAGTTATTGAAGTAGTTTGAAGTTATTAATGAGACTTGAAGTTATTAATGTAACTTGAGGTTATTAACGTAACTTGAAGTTATTAATGTAACTTGAAGTTATTAATTTAAGTTGAAGTTATTAATGTAATCTGAAGTTATTAATGTAACTTGAAGTTATTAATTTAAGTTGAAGTTATTAATGCGACTTAAAGTTATTAATGTAAATTGAAGTTATTAATTGAATTTAAAGTTATGAATGTAACTCGAAGTTATTATTTTCATTTCAAGTTATTAATGTAACTTGAAGTTATTACTGTAACTTGAAGTTATTAATATGACTGGAAATTATTAATGTAACTTGAAGTTATTAATGTGACTTGAAGTTATTAACGTAATTTGAAGTTATTAATGTAACTGGAAGTTATTAGTGTGATGTGTAGCTGGTTATTTTTGTGATTTGTGGATAGTTATCATCAGCTATTTATAATTATTACCGCGATTTGTTGATAGTTATTACTGTTATTTGTTGATAGTCATTTCTATGATTTGTTGGTGGTTATTATTGTGATTTTTGGATAGTTATTGCTGTGATTTGTTGATAATTATACCGTGATTTGTTGGTAGTTATTACTGTTATTTGTTGGTAGTTTTCATTTGATTTATTGGTGGTTATTATTGTGATATAAGAACTATCTGTAGATATTTATTATCTGAACTATCTTGTAGATAGTTATTATCTGATCTTTCTTGTAGATAGTTATTATCTGATCTTTCTTGTAGATAGTTATCAAAACTATCTTTTAGATAGTTATTATTTGAACTATCATGGAGATAGTTATTATCTAAACTATCTTGCAGATAGTTATTATCAATATTATCTTGGAGATGGGAAATAGGAACAAAGGGATACAACTGGAA
>NC_091314.1:28982834-28997834 GCF_038502225.1 Cherax quadricarinatus
CTTGATAGAATTCCCACAGTTTTGGAAATTTTCTTAGATACGTGTTGGATGTAAGTATTGAACTGCAGGTTTAATCAAGGTGTATACCCAAGAATTTTCCCTCGTTTTATCTAGCTATGCGAGAATTATTTGTTTTTATGCTAAACTAAATATTTTTAGTTTTATTCCCCAACACGGTGGCCCGTGGCCTGGTGGCAAAAGCTCTCGCTTCACAAAGTCCGAGTTCGATTTCCGACGAGGGTTGAAACATTGGGAGTGTTTCCTTACACCGGTCGTCCATATACATCCAACAGTAAAAGTGGGTACCTGGGTGTTAGTCGACTGGTGTAGGTCGCATCCTGGGACAAAATTGACCTAATTAACCCGAAATACTCAACATAACAAACGGCTTTCTATATAATAGTATGTCATTGATGTCAAGTAGGACTGTATACCATGTACATGTACTTGTAGAAATAAATATATTATTATTATTAAGAACATACAGAAGGTCTTGTCAATAGTGAGAGTAAGCTTGTTGATGGCCGTCCAGTTAGAAATGTTTATGAGTTTGTCGTTGACTGTGTTGTTTAGGACAATTACGTCAGGATTACATGTGACAAACGTTGTGTCATCTTTAAACATTTGGTAGATCATTTATATGTATGAGAAATAATGTAGTGGACCCAGCACACTACCCTGTGGCACTCCTATGTTGATAGTTTGTGTAGATGAGGCAGTGTCACTGAGTCACATGTTGACGTCTGTCTGCAAGTCAGGAAGGAGGACTTTAAGAAGGTAAGAACATGACCTCTGATACCATAATGTTGTAATTTCAGCAGCAAAATGATGTATTCTAGAGTGTCAAATACTTTTCTTAGGTCACTATAGAAGCCCATTGGATATTCGTTTTTTTTCAGAGCTTAATTGACAGTCTAGCATATTTATAATAGCACTATTAGTAATTTTTCCTGCCATGCATATATTTGATTATCTATCATCTTTTTTTTATAATAATGGCGAGTTAGAGACTAGTCTGTAGTTGTTAATATCAACTAGGCCTCCACTTTGATGGACTGGGGTTGACTGATGCAAGATTAAGTATATTTGAAAAAGTTTGGGTTTCAAAAGATTTATTCGAGTTGCAATGACAGATGTTAAGACCTGGGCATTTCTCTTATATGTGAATGGTGGGAAACTCGCTTTATTACCTGTCTTGTTTTTGAGTGCTTTTATTAATGAAGACACTTTTGTTTGAGTTGTCAGGTTACACAGAGGAAGCCCCGGCAGCTGTCACTGAAATAATCACTAACCTGAGCAGTGAAGTTTGGGATTTTGCTGGCGAGATTATTCCCTATGGGTGGGAAGAAATCGTTGTTTTATTTACTGCATCAGCAATATGGATGGCAGGTTCGTCTGGTCCGCTCAGTATAGTTTCTTTGGTCTGGGTATTTTTGTGCGAGTCCAGAAACTGTGAGTGTCTTCCAGGTCTTCTTGATATCGCCCTTTAATTCTTGGAACCTGTCTGCATAATACAGTTCTTTACATTTATTTAAAAGCTTGGTAAGTATTGAAATATGACTCTGACAGCTGTCAGAGGAGCTGTTAGGTTTGTCCACATGTAGTGCAGGAAGGATGTAGTTGACTGAGTGATTTATGTGGGTTTGGTTATTCATGACGAAAGAAAATGATGATGCATGTCGTTCAGAAAGCCTGGTTATGACTATTATCATCAGTTTTACTGTTTCATTATCAATTTTATCCTCATCAAATTTACTCTACCATTCTCAATTTTGTTCTATCATCATCAACTTTGCTCTATTATCATCTTTATCATCAACCTCCCACTAATATTATCAACTTGCTAATGTCCTCAACAGCTCACTCTCACAGTACATCAATGATCATCAGCAAGCAAGTGTAGCCACTCTCAATATTTTTTCTAACATTCCACGAACCATATTCACAACTCCTTCGTGAAAGCATATATAAACGCTCTTTACTGAGTCTCATTTATCCCAGTTTGTACGTCGTGTAGAGCTCAAGGAGGAAAATTGTTTGAGAAGATAGAGCAAAAAGATGTAAGAAAATCTGGTAATTTTGATTACAGGACTTGTTGGACAGGTGGCTGTTGGAGTTCAACCGCCAGCAAATGTGAGATTTTGAACACTGAGACTGAGAAAGAAAATGGGACATACACCGGGTGTCCTATCACAAGGAAGGAGAGAGTGAGTGGACAGATGGAGGTGGACTGTCCCTGCAGTGGCAAGGTGTTGCTAACACTACCTGGAGATAGCGCAGAGTGTTGCAACTTTGCAACAGCGAATCATCGAGGCGTATAAGGCCATCATTTATACCAACACTCACTCTACTCATATATCATTCGTATAATAACTCTCAGTGACCTTATATTGCATCCAATTGTTTTGTATTTTAAGTGACCTAACCAATGCATCTCACTTCTCTTTTTTTTTGTTATTTTAAGAACTTGTATATATATTTTAAGTGGCTGTTAATACCATGTATTCTACCATTAAAATTTACAGTTTCATATTTTTGTTATTTAAGCAGAGTATTTTGTTTTAGTCCTGGGATTCGATCACAGGACCTGAGTGATGATTGCAGTACCTCGCACCACTGGGAGTCGCACCACTGGGAGTCGCACCACTGGGAGTCGCACCACTGGGAGTCGCACCACTGGGAGTCGCACCACTGGGAGTCGCACCACTGGGAGTCGCACCACTGGGAGTCGCACCACTGGGAGTCGCACCACTGGGAGTCACACCACTGGGAGTCGCACCACTGGGAGTCGCACCACTGGGAGTCGCACCACTGGGAGTCGCACCACTGGGAGTCGCACCATTGGGAGTCGCACCACTGGGAGTCGCACCACTGGGAGTCGCACCACTGGGAGTCGCACCACTGGGAGTCGCACCACTGGGCTACGAGCGGAAAGATAAGTTTTGCACGTAATATTACGCATCTTGTGGGCCTCCAAATTATTGTACGTTTTATACATCAATTTTGTAATAAAGATTCGCATTGTATTTGTATTATTTTTAATGGTGGACACAACAACTGGTCCTGTCAATAAAAGCATTCGTTAATGTTGCTTTTATTTTCTTCTATAGTTAAGAAATTTATGGAGAATTGAAGACTGGACTACAAACACCGAACCTTCAGCGCTAAGATACCTGTATGTAATTACATGTGGTATAACACCAGGTATAACACCAAGCACATCACCAGGTCATAACACCAAGCACATCACCAGGTCATAACACCAGGTGATAACACCAAACACATCACCAGGTCATAACACCAGGTGATAACACCAAACACATCACCAGGTCATAAAACCAAGCACATCACCAGGTCATAACACCAGGTGATAACACCAAGCACATCACCAGGTCATAACACCAGGTGATAACACCAAGCACATCACCAGGTCATAACACCAGGTGATAACACCAAGCACATCACCAGGTCATAACACCAGGTGATAACACCAAGCACATCACCAGGTGATAACACCAAACACATCACCAGGTCATAACACCAAGCACATCACCAGGTCATAACACCAGGTGATAACACCAAGCACATCACCAGGTCATAACACCAGGTGATAACAACAAGCACATCACAGGTCATAACACCAGGTGATAACACCAAGCACATCACCAGGTCATAACACCAGGTGATAACACCAAGCACATCACCAGGTCATAACACCAGGTGATAACACCAAACACATCACCAGGTCACAACACCAAGCACATCACCAGGTCATAACACCAGGTGATAACACCAAGCACATCACCAGGTCATAACACCAGGTGATAACACCAAGCACATCACCAGGTCATAACACCAGGTGATAACACCAAACACATCACCAGGTCATAACACCAAGCACATCACCAGGTCATAACACCAAGCACATCACCAGGTCATAACACCAGGTTATAACACAAGGTCATAACACCAGGTTATAATACGAAATCATAGCACCAGGCCATAACACCAGGTCCTAACACCAGATCTTAACACCAGGTCATAGCACCAGGTCATAACACCAAGCACATCACCAGGTCATAACACCAAGCATATCACCAGGTGATAACACCAAACACATCACCAGGTCATAAAACCAAGCACATCACCAGGTCATAACACCAAGCACATCACCAGGTCATAACACCAAGCACATCACCAGGTCATAACACCAGGTTATAACACAAGGACATAACACCAGGTCATAATACCAAGTCATAGCACCAGGCCATAACACCAGGTCCTAACACCAGGTCTTAACACCAGGTCATAACACCAAGCACATCACCAGGTCATAACACCAAGAACATCACCAAGTCATAACACCAGGTAATAACACAGGGTCATAAGACCACGTCATAACACCAGGTTATAACAACAGGACATAACACCAAGTCATAACACCAGACACAACACCGGGTCTATGATCTTCACTGTTTTGCGAGACAGCCTCCAGATGCTCTCAGTAGGTCACTCAGTCAACAACTCTGCCCTGTTGTGTGTAGCTCCTCTTAGTTAATACTGAGATAACATCGGGACTTGTGACGCTTCGTCAAACTGACGGAGCGTCACACATGAGGTGGGACGGAATGCTCAGCAAAAATTCAATTCTGAAGATCTCACCGGCGCTGGTATTGCCTTTCCCAGCTAACACCGTTTATCCACCTTGCTTTCTTCCCATCTCTATGACACCCACAACTTGGCATCTCTCGCCCAGTTAAAACCCCACCACACCTGGATACACTCCCCCTCTCCTCCCTGGACTCCACCTGGATATACCTGGAGAGGATTTTGGGGATCAACGCCCCCCGACCCAGTCTGTGACCAGGGCTCCCAAGCATTTAAATATTTTTGTTTTAAGAACTTCTTAAAGGTAATTGTTGCGAATAAGAAATTTTTTAAAGAACTTCAGAATGTGGCCTGTTACCATTTATCTCTTATGCAACAAGATTTTTGGATCCGAGTTATAGGTATTTTAGAGTCTAGGGGAAATAATTTCAACTGGGAAACTCCATAGAATAATATTCAAATTTATTAAAGTATTTAAATACAATACTTTATCTTCTCTTTGTAGTTAATTTGACTTAATACTTTGTACAATAAATTTACCATATACATTTAGTTCCAAATCATGGAAATGTCATATTAATAAGGAAGTTTAATTATTCTTCCTGTATCTAAGTCCTCATTAATATTTACGTCTCTTTCTTAACAAGACTGTAGACTCAAAATACAAAAGGTACAAGATTTAACAAGACCTTTGAATCTGGCCGTAAAGTATCTATGGATTACTGAACTGACCAAGAATATAAATATCAAAAGAGTCTTTCAAAGTAATGAGGAACAAAGTGAGTCAGCTCTATAGTCCAATTCTCAAAACCATTCAACTGTACACCGTAAGAGCCAATATACGATCAGTTGTCAGGGCTAGAGCTGGGAGCAGACTGACTACTTGCCAGTCTGTTGACGTGTCGTCAGGTTGGATCAGCTGAGCCACGTCAGCCAGCCGGACAAACAACTGAACAATTCACCGGATGGTTCCGAGACTTAAACTCTATATACACAAGAAATCCTACCTAGCCATAATAGTAAAATAATAGTGATAATTACAAAATAGTGATAATAACGATAATAGTAATAATAACGATAATAGCGATAACAATAATACCATGGTATTTTTCATATATTAACAGATAATAATATAACGCCGAAAGTCTCTATTTTAGCTATAAACGGGGACTTTTGCGCTATAATATTAAGTGATGAACACATGCTCTTACAATATTTAAATAATACAGGATGACCAATTTCGAAGATATAACACTGGGGGCCTGTCCGGGATCTTTTAGTACGGCGAGGGGGCCGCGTACTTGGTGTCCGTAAATTAATTCAAATGGACTAAACCCAGTGCTTTCTTGTTCGCTTTCCCTTAAGGTGAACAAGCTAACACCGTTTATCCACCTTGCTTTCTTCCCATCTCTATGACACCCACAACTTGGCATCTCTCGCCCAGTTAAAACCCCATCACACCTGGATACACTCCCCCTCTCCTCCCTGGACTCCACCTGGATATACCTGGAGAAGATTTTGGAGATCAACGCTCCCCCGACCCGGTCTGTGACCAGGGCTCCCAAGCATTTAAATATTTTTGTTTTAAGAATTTCTTAAAGGTAATAAACTGATAATAGTTGTGTAGGGTATTGGGTTAGTGAGCTAGAGCCTCTATACACTGTGTAATGTTAGAAGCGACCTACTTGTGCCAGCTGTAACCTGCTGCTGCTGCTGCTGCTGCTGCTGCTGGTGGAGGGTGATGACCCCGAGATGACGGGGAGGCTGGTGGCGGGAGGATGGTGGGGAGATGCTGAGGGAGAGATAGATATAGATAGATAGAGAGAGAGAGAGAGACAGACAGACAGACAGACAGACAGATAGACAGACAGAATGAGAGGATGATGAGGCAGACCAGACAGACAGACAGATAGACAGACAGAATGAGAGGATGATGAGGCAACACCACCACATTCCACCACCACCACTGTCACATACCACCACCACCACACACCACACACCACCACCACCACACACCACCACACACCACTACACACCACCACCACACACCACCACCACACACCACCACCACACACCACCACCACACCACCACCACCACCATCACCACCAACACACACCAACCACCATTACCACCACCACCACACACCACCACCATCACCACCACCACCACACCACCACAAACCACCACCACCACCACACCACCACCACACACCACCACCACCACACACCACCACCACACACCACCATCACCACCAACACACACCAACCACCATTACCACCACCACCACCACACGCCACCACCACCACACACCACCACACACCACCACCACCACACACCACCACAACACACCACCACCACACACGACCACCACCACACACCACCACACACCACCACCACACACCACCACCACACACCATCACTACCAACACACACCAACCACTATTGCCACTATCACCACACACCACCACCATCACCATCACCACCACACACCATCACCACCACTATCACCACACACCACCACCATCACACACCACCACCACCATCAAACACCACCACCACTACTATCACGCCACCACCACACACCACTACCACCACCACACACCACCACCATCACCACACACCACCATCACACACCACCGCCACCACCACACACCACCACGACTATCATACCACCACCACACAGCACTACCACCATCACACACCACCACCACACACCACCACACACCACCACATACCACCACCACACACCACCACCACCACCACACAACACCACCACCACCACACACCACCACCACCACACACTACCACCACTACACACCACCACCACACACCACCACCGCACACCACTACCACCACCACCATCACACACCACCACCAGGCACCACCACCACACACAACCAACGCCACCACACACCACCACCACCACCACCACACACCACCACACACCACCACCACCACACACCACCAACACCACCACCACCATCACCATCGCGACCACCATCACCACCAACACCACCATCACCACCACCATCACCACCAACACCACCATCACCACCAACACAACCATCACCCTCACCACCACCATGACCACCACCACCACCACCATGACCACCACCACCACCACCACCACCACCATCACCACCACCACCACCACCACCATCACCACCACCACCACCACCACCACCATCACCACCACCACCACCACCATCACCACCACCACCACCACCACCACCATCACCACCATTACCACCACCATCACCACCACCACCACTACCACCATCACCACCACCACCACACCATCACCACCACCACCACCACCACCACCACCACCACCACCACCACCACCACCACCACCATCACCACCACCACCACCACCACCATCACCACCACCACCACCACCACCACCACCACCATCACCACCACCACCACCACCATCACCACTACCAACACCACCACCAAATCCACCACCACCATCACCACCACCACCACCACCACCACCACCATCACCACCACCATCACCACCACCATCACCACCACCATCACCACCACCATCACCACCATCACCACCACCACCACCACCACCACCATCACCACCACCATCACCACCACCACCACCACCACCACCACCACCATCACCACCACCACCACCACCACCACCACCACCACCACCACCACCACCATCACCACCACCATCACCACCACCACCACCACCACCACCACCATCACCACCACCACCACCACCACCACCACCACCACCACCACCACCATCACCACCACCACCACCATCACCACCACCACCACCACCACCACCACCACCACCATCACCACCACCACCACCACCAACACCACCACCACCACCATCACCACCACCACCACCATCACCACCACCACCACCACCACCATCACCACCACCACCACCACCACCACCACCACCATCACCATCACCACCACCATCACCATCACAACCACCACCACCACCACCACCACCACCACCACCACCACCACCACCACCACCACCACCACCACCACCATCACCACCACCACCACCACCACCATCACCACCACCACCACCACCAGCACCACCATCACCACCACCATCACCACCATCACTACCACCACCATCACCACCACCACCACCACCACCATCACCATCACCACCACCACCACCACCACCACCACCACCACCACCACCACCACCATCACCACCACCACCATCACCACCATCACCACCACCACCACCACCACCACCACCACCACCACCACCACCACCACCACCACCACCACCACCATCACCACCACCACCACCACCATCACCACCACCACCACCACCATCACCACCACCATCACCACCACCACCACCACCACCACCATCACCACCACCACCAACACCACCACCATCACCACCACCACCATCACCACCACCACCACCACCACCACCACCACCACCACCACCACCACCACCACCACCACCATCACCACCACCATCACCACCACCACCACCACCACCACCACCACCACCACCATCACCACCACCATCACCACCACCACCACCACCACCATCACCATCACCACCACCACCACCACCACCACCATCACCACCACCACCACCATCACCACCACCACCACCATCACCATCACCACCACCACCATCACCACCATCATCACCACCACCACCACCACCACCACCACCACCACCACCACCACCACCACCACCACCACCACCACCACCACCACCACCACCACCACCACCACCACCACCACCACCACCACCACCACCACCATCACCACCACCACCACCACCACCACCACCACCACCACCATCACCACCACCACCACCACCATCACCACCACCACCACCATCACCACCACCACCACCACCACCACCACCACCACCACCACCACCATCACCACCATCACCACCACCACCACCACCACCACCACCACCACCATCACCACCACAACCACGACCACCACCACCACCATCACCACCACCACCACCATCACCACCACCACCACCACCACCATCACCACCACCACCACCACCACCATCACCACCACCACCATCACCACCACTGTTGCAACCCCTGAATGGGTTACAATGATTATTATGTATATATGTAATGTATATTACCTTTTCATTTAATTTTATATTGCTTATATTTGCGATAATAGCTAAATCGTAAATGTATGACTTTATATTATTATTTGACTGTTATATTGTTATTTAGCTTATGTTGTTAGGATGTATATAAAATGTGCTCAGTTAGTCTTGATTGTCAAACTACTGTAATTATCGCTTGTCGCTCGTTATACTGCCGGCTTCTGAGCTGCAGTTGTCCACGTAGCTATCACGTGATCGAGGGGGGGTGTCCTCACCTCTCGTGAAGTAGTCAGTCTGCTGTAGACTCGCTTGCTGGTTGGACAGATTGTCTGTCTCATTATTCTTGTTAGTTCTGTAGAACTTTGTTCACAGAACATTGTATAGACTTTGTGATTTTCGACGTTGTACTGAGGTTGTGTGTCACATTGACACTCTGAACATCTCAGGTCCTTAGCTATAGCTTCTGACCTAATTTTGTACTGGTTCCTGTGTATTGTCACAGTCACAGTTTTTCCTATGCTGAACGTAGATTCAGTATTATGGGAGTTTTGTAACTTTTGTGGAGGATCTGCAGATGGTCCCTACTTAGTGTCGTTATATTATTTCCCAGTTCCTGATTCTGTGTCGCAGTCGCTTGATATTGCATTGCTATTGGGCTTAGCATTCTTTGTTGTTCAAGCAGACTGTTCGGGTTGCCAGTCGGTCAAGAAGTTAGTTTATTTGAGGACTTTGTCAGTCACTTGTTTAAGTCTTATTCGAGTCTTGAGACATAGCTAACTACTTAAGAGCACTTACACGCATACACACACTTGTACATATTTGTAATATCTTATTAAATGTTAATGTACCTGACGGTACTTAAGAATTATAAATGTGATATGTGCTTTCAGCACAATAATATTGAACTCGAGAGATTGATTTTATTTTGATTGCTGTAATTAATTTAATTTGATAATATACCTCTAGACAACTTAGATTTAATAAATTTATTAAATTTTAATTTCTCTAGTTAGTAGCCTACCAGTTGTAATCCTAAAGCACTATTGAACCATACTGAATTTTAATGGATAATTGGACAAGGATACTGACTACTTGTTACGAAAACCCAGTAACAGGCTGGATGCTAGAAGGGCAGTCCTTTCTAGTATTCACTGGAGATCTCTAAGCTTTTAGAATCGCGTTTTTTGTAACAAATGGGGGCCTGTCCGGGATGCTCTTGATCCAAGGTGTTGGAGAAATTGTCCAGTTTGACATACTAGTACTTCTATGATCAAACACTTTGAGTACTTTCCTAATCTGAAGACTTTGAGTTTAGTCTTGTACAACATACCAGGTGGATGTATGTACCTGACTGAGTCTCTTGATCCAAGGAGATGGAAATACTGTTTATGAGTTCTAGCTCTAAGACAACCAACACTAAAATTCCTATTAGGATTATAGTTTCCCATAATCACTCTCTCGTAGTACAATTATTTTCGTGATGTATGCCAAAGTGAAACAGTTAATTGATACTCTGACTTTGTCTGAGTTAAGTACATTAAAACTTCAGACGTGTTGGCAAGTAGCCAAATATCTCGGTGTGACGTATAACAGGAATTACACCGCAGAAACTGTCAGAGCATTAATTAAAGATATATTGTTTCCTGCTCATACAGAGATGTCTGATTATGATTCAGATTCAGAAAGCCTAGTGTCACAATTAGGAAGTATGACTCTATTTGATGAAGAAAGAGCAACTAGAGCAGAAGTGAGCCTAGTGTCTGAGCCTAGTGTAGCTCAGTTCTCGCTCGCTCCTTCCTTCACTGACACTATAGTACAGAGTATAGCTGGTAGTATGACACAGCCTAATACTAGTACAGTGTATACTACACCTGTATTTACTTATCCTAGACCAGATCTAGACACTCTAGAGACGGCTGGACCAAGTGTCCGACCTAAGGACCGTCCAGACCATGTTAATTTCCCTACTCCTCCATTACCCACTGGTCCTATCTCTCAGGAACAGTTTGAGAGGTTTGAACGCCTCATTATGTTGCAGACTGCACAAATAGAGGCACAGAGGAGATTGAACGAAGAAGATTTCCAAAGAGAAAATGTTCGTCTGTTAAGACAACAGACTGATAGATCACAGGACACATTTAATGTGCAGAAAGCTGCATCCATGGTTCCTAAGTTTTTTGAAAGTGACTTAGACACATATTTTGATGTGTTTGAGAACCAGGCTCGTGCTATGAACTGGCCACGTAAGCACTGGGCAACATTGCTTCATACTGCTTTGACAGGAAGAGCTCAAACTTGTACGGCTGCTTTACCATTTGCTAAGTACATTAGTTATGACGCTGTCAAACAAACTATTCTAGAGACGTATAACTTGTTACCTGTAAGTTATCAAAGAGCATTTCGTACGTTACAACGACGACAAGATCAAACTTGTGTAGAGTTTGCTCGTGAGAAAAAAGTTGCATTTGAGAGATGGTCTAGAGCTGCTAAATGTAACAACTACGACAGCCTTGTTCAGTTGTTACTACACGAAGAGTTTAACAACTGTATGTCTGCTGACATACAAGAATATCTGATCGATCATACTACCTCAGATATTCTGGAAACTGCAGCATTAGCAGACAATTACGAGATTTCTCACAAACTTGTACGTACTAAAACACAAAGAAACAAGGTAACTAAAAATTGTCCTAGAAGTTGGCAACCTAAATCAGCTGCTCATTGCCGGCCTGATGTACCTGCTACTGTAACTTCTCGTACCTTTACCAGGAAAACTCACAATCCTGAATCTGTCTCTGTGGCTAGACAGAAATCTGGTATCGAGAAGAAGAAAGTTAAATGTACCTATTGTAACAGAAAAGGACATACTAGAGAGTATTGCTATAAGTTAGAAAGAGATACGAGAAACAGTCGTGCGGCTGGCGCCCCCACTCAAGTCGTATCCTCTTCCGAGCAACAAAGACACCAAAAGCCTAGCAATACCTCTGATCCTACTGTTTTAGATAATGTTACTCAGGATAGATGACTAGCGTCAGAAAGTGTATCTGACGAAAAGATTCGTTCAGCGATGAGTCCTTACTTTTCGAGAGATAAAGTAGGATTTGACGAATCACATCTAACTGAGATAATTTCTTTCAGAGACACTGGCAGTTATCTCACGTTATTAAGAGAAGATGTACTGCCCATAACTGACGATACCTATTGCAAGATAGATGTATTGTTAGAAGCCTATGGAGGGGCTGTTATAAAAGTGCCTCTGCACAAAGTTTATATTGAAACAAGCTATTATACTGGTTATATTTCAGTGGGTATATCCAGTGGTGTATTTCCCATCAGGTCAGTGGACTTGTTGATAGGGAACGATATCCTTCATGCTGGTATATGTAAAGAACCACTTGTGATTGATAATAACACTGATGATAATTATGCCATTGAAGCTTGTAGAGAGAAACCTATTTTATTTCCTCTCAGCGCAATTACTAGAGCTATGTCAAAGATTCAACAACCATCCTTGTCTCCTGTTGAGTTAGTTGATGACAATGATTTGGGGTTGAATATGTTGTTTAGTGACGCTCTGCGCCCAGGATCATTAACACTGACTCCCCCCGGTCATCAACCTAGTCAGGACACAACTGACGTTAAATTTCTAACTCATGATGATTTAATCAAGGATCAGTTTGTTGATCAGTCACTGGAAAGACTGAGAGATATAGCAGTTACTGAGAGTGAAGCAAAGGATCTCGATAATTGTTACTATTATAGTAACGGTGTACTGATGGAGAAAAATACATGTAAGTTGTCAGCTGATAGTGTTTCCACCACAGTCAAGCATCTAGTTGTGTTACCAGTTACATTTCGTGAACAAGCCATTGATTTTGCTCACAATAGTCCCATAGGAGGACATTTGGGTGTCAAGAAGACACTCGGTAAACTGGCAAAACATTTTACTTGGCCAAAGATGAAGGAAACAGTAGCTGATCATGTGCGACGTTGCCACGTGTGTCAAGTGACAGGCAAGCCAGCGCACACACCTCCACCTACACCTCTCACTATGAGCTCTAGTAGCAAAGTTCAGTTCATCTGGACTAGAGATTGTTCAGACTCGTTCAAAAGGTTGAAGCGCTTGCTATCCTCTGCTCCTGTGTTGAAGAGTCCTAATTTCAATCTTCCCTTCTTTTTACATATAGATGCGAGTGGCTATGCAGTGGGTGCTGTGCTGCTCCAACAGTCAACATCCACTGATATTCTCCATCCTATATGTTACTATTCATCTAAGCTTAAACGACACCAGAAAAATTATGCCACTATTGAGAAAGAGGCTCTAGCTCTTGTGGTGTCCTTGGAACATTTTGACGTGTATTTGGGCACTTCCCCATTTAAAATTAACGTTTTTTCTGACCACAATCCACTCACCTATATAAACACTATGAAAAGTAAAAATGCTAGGATCATGAGGTGGGCCCTCAGAATCCAACCTTATTCTATTAGTATAAAACACATAAGTGGTCATTGTAATGTAATTGCTGACGCTCTGTCTCGTCCTTAATAATTATCAGTTACATTAAATTAACGTAATTTTATGCCCAAATACCTTTTGTTACTTGCTATGTCAAATTCAGTAAAGTAACTTAATCCCTCCAGCCCATATTAACTATATATACTCATGTCATGTCTAATTATTATATTTATATATTCACAGTAATGTTGTGTGAGGAGGAGACAAGCTGAGTGTTGAGTGAGTAGTGTGGTGCGGGTGATGTACTGCGTGACGCAACACTGTCCTGTCGCAGACCCCCCCCTCACTACACACCTTAAGCTGTTTCATACTCAGATGTTCATACTGCCTCGCATTCCACAACCACTACTTAAGAGTGGAATGCAGTCTCCTCTACTATGATCGAGCCTCAACGTGCCCTCCTTGTCAGCGCTATCCTGTCTCTACACTGATGTACATAACCACGAGTATGAAGAGATACGATACTGTGTACTGCCCTAGTACTAGGGGCATATCCTAGTGACGGACGCTGTGAAATTGTAGAGGTGCTTGGCACAAGAGAGACTCGTTAATATTGATATTGATAATATTGATATGAGTAACCAGAAATAATGTGAAAGACATTCATGCAACTCCTAGTGCGACCCTCTGTCGTGTTGGGGGGGGTGTTGCAACCCCTGAATGGGTTACAATGATTATTATGTATATATGTAATGTATATTACCTTTTCATATAATTTTATATTGCTTATATTTGCGATAATAGCTAAATCGTAAATGTATGACTTTATATTAT
>NC_091314.1:29002834-29005334 GCF_038502225.1 Cherax quadricarinatus
TAATTCCTAAGTGACCTCCTAATGACGTATTATGAGCTATATTTAATATTTGAGGTCTATACTTTGTTGGAACCACTAACCTGTCACACAATTGCCGGCCCTCTATCTCCTTACCAGTCTCAGTGCAGATCAAATAATCGTTTTTAACTTCATACTTGACCGGATGACCCAAAGAGGATTTACCCATGGCTGCCTCAAAAGCGAATTTTAAAGAAGGGTCCTTTCGTTGTTCCTCCCGGAAGGACAGTCCCTCGGGCATGGAAACAGAGACATCTGGCAATCCTGCAACCTGGGAATAGGAAGGCTTGATCGGGGTCTGTTCACTTGATCTACGAGGCTCTGGCCAGTTTTCCTCGTAAAACAATGTGGCTATTCCGAGATCGGAGTCGTCCAAGGATAGGTCAACATTCCCTCCAGACAACCCTTGGGATGTTGCCCGAGTTATGGCCAACACCGGAGAAGAATTAATCATTATAGGTTCAGGACACGAACTAACAGTAGTAATGTTATTACCCAGTAATAACATGGCATCTTTCATGGGGAATCCTTTTGAGACACCTACAGTCAAGTACCCAGTGTAATATTTGCACTGTACATAAATTTTATGCAAAGGAACAGAATATATAGCTCCTCCAAATGCTTCCAATAAAACAGAGGAATTCAAAGAAGTATTCTCTGAAAGGGGTAATATTCCTTCTCTTACAAGTGAGCAATATGCTCCAGTATCTCTAAAGGTCTTTACTTTAGTTGTTTCTGAGTTTTCCTGAAGGGAAATAAGACTCTTGCAATAATAAGGGGCCATACCTTTTTCTACTTCTCTAGGGGACATGTTACTAGGGATATTAGAGATTTTCCCAATGGGTTGGGGTTTATGGGGGCAGTTGGGACGGATGTGACCTACTTTGTTGCAGAGGAAGCAGACGACAGGCTTGCCCTTTACTCCCTGCTGACGTTGCAAATGGTGTCGTTCTGGCTGGTGTCTCTCTGGATACTGTTGTCGAGATGCACCATGAGTAGTTTGCCTCTCCGCAGGTGGACCATATGTTGAGAAGCGTGGCTCACCAGGTGACTTAGTTGGCTGACGTAGACGTTCTCCCTCCGGCTGGCACTTCATTCTCCAAGGTTGACGATCTCTGCTCATGCCAGGCTGTTGAAAAGAGAGACGGGACCGCTCGGACAAGGAGCGGTTAGTTTCGAAGGTATCAGCCAACCTGGCTGCCTCCAATGCAGTGGTTAAGTCACGATCCTGCAGAAAGACTCGAACCTCTGGTCCCACAGACTCCAGCAGGTTATCAATCAGAATAAGCTGCACCAGCTCCTCAAAGGTAGAGACACCACTTGCTTTATACCAGCTGGTAAAAGCTTTGGTTTGCTGTCTCACAAAGTCCACTAGGGATTGACCAAGCTGCCGCCTGCTTAATTTAAAAAGCTTGCGGTATTTGGCTGGGATACATGTATATGCTCCCAACACTGTGGTCTTCACTACTTGATAATCAGAAAATTCAGCGTCATTTAATACTGACGTAAATTCCTGTGCCTTACCCAATAATGCTGTATGAACCAACGATGCCCAATGCTGTTCCGGCCACCTCAAGGCTCGAGCCTGATTTTCGAAGCTTTCGAAAAATTGCTCTGGTTCGGCCTCATTGAAGCGGGGAACAAGCTGTACTGCTTTTTGTAAACTAAAATCATTTACAGAATGCGAAAACTGCCTCCTTTCTCTTTCCCTATCAAATTCTTCCCTTGCGAATGCTCTCTGTTCCCTAGTTTGCTCAAGATTGATTTTTGCCAGCTCAAGTGCCAACGACGCTGATTCACCCTGAGACAACCCAGCTGCACTATACTGACCATTTTGCTCCGTAGGTGTATCATCTTCCTCCTGCGAGAACATAGTAGTTTTTGCCCTAGCTCCCGTAGAGGGAGGAGTCTGATGTGCCATCTCTTCTTCTATAAGTTTGTCAGCAATCAGTGAACGCAGTTGCGCAGCTGTGAGAGTGCGTTTGTATGTAATGCCAATGGAACGAGCAATTTGCCAACAACGCTGTAGGGACAATTTAGGTAGGTTATGCAAAGTATATGCCGACACCAGACGTCTGACTCGTCTAGGTGGCATAAGTTATTCGCTATGCACAGTACGATTGCAGAATACCCCAACGTAACACGTTAATTTGCAGAACACGCTTAGCTATGCACAGTACGATTGCAGAATACGCATACAAGCAAAGCTGACTGCAAAATTCTCCACACCGAACAGGCTAGTAACAACTGACACGCAAAATTTGTAAAGCAATGCCAGACAGCTACACTGTTCTAGAAGATTGACCGTAGCGAAGCGAGCACACCGAACAAGCTAGTAGCGAGCTGTTGAACGATCACACAATAGCAAGGCTGACCATAAAGCAACTGACACGCAAAATTTGTAAAGCAATGCCAGACAGCAAGCTGCACAATGTTCCTGCTACGAGCTTCACCCTAAGCTCAACCGTTTCTCTAAGTCCAG
>NC_091314.1:29010334-29055334 GCF_038502225.1 Cherax quadricarinatus
CCCTGGGTAGCAGGGGTGGCAGGGAGCCCCCTCGGTGGCAGGGGTGGCAGGGACTCTCCATGGTGGCAGGGGTGCCAGGCACCTATCTTAGCGGAAGGTGCCTGAGATGTATTTTCTGGTGACCCTCCCAGCATACTCCATCACGTCGACCACTGTGATATATCACGTCAGAATCACTCAAGACAGAGTGAAGAGTCGGTGACACAGTACACCGTCTATTTATTTTTCAGAGTGAAGATAAGGAAGTGGAACGAAGTGGATGAGGAAGTGCTGGAGGCAGACTCGATTACCTAGCTTCAGGAGTAGGTACGAGAGGGCTCAAGAGAAGGCCAGAAACCAGTAGTCCTGGTCTGTTATGTAAAGTAAAAGGACACAAGTGCAACTAATGTGACATTTTATTGTGGCAACGTTTCGCTCTCCAGGAGCTTTGTCAAGCCGTTACAAACAGTACATGGACACAGAGGGTATATATAGGCTCAGAGTGAGGTGCAATACTAGTGGTAGCATTGCACCTCACTCTACCTCTACCTCCCGGAGATTTTGTTGACTTGATTGAATTCTGTGTTAATTTCAACTGTTTTTCTTTCAATAACAAGCTCTACAAACAAACCTACGGCATGGGAATGTGGTCCCCCATCAGTGCCGTTCTAGCCAACTTATACATGGAACACCTAGAGTCCGAACACTTCGCCAACATCATCCCTTCAAGCGTCACTTGGTTACGTTACGTGGACGACGTCCTCGTAATAACTCCCAAACGTTTTGATGTACGGAATCTTCAGGCAAGGCTCAACGCAGTTGAACCGGCGATCCAGTTTACACTAGAAGAAGAGTCCAATGACAAGCTACCTTTCCTCGACGTCCTCATTCACAAAGTAGACAACAGCCTAAGATTTCAAGTTTATCGGAAGCCTACCAATAAAAATGATCTCACACACTTCTATTCCAGTCAAGATACTAAGACCAAAAGAGGCATCATCATCGGGTTTTTCCTAAGAGCATACCGAATTTATAGTCCTGAGTTTCTTGACGAGGAATGTACATACATTCACCGAACTTTCACAGATTTACATTTTCCTTCCTTTTTCATCAAAGACTGCTAGAAAAGAGCTATTCAGATCATTAATTCTCCACGCACCAACACCACTCCCAACAAAGTTATAATTCTTCCCAACAGCCAGGTTGCACTGAACGTTTCTAAAGTACTTTCACAAGCTAACACCAGAGTCGCCATCGCTTCCAGCACTTCGATAAAGGATCTAACCAGAACAAAATCCAAGCACCACGATCCAGTCAACACAGGAGTTTACACTATACCCTGTGGAGGCCGTGACAAGATTTATGTAGGTGAAACAGCAAGAAACCTCGACACCCGCCTCACATTTACGCATGAACACATTTACGCATGTAGGAACGATAACTTGAACAACGCCTGTGTACAACACCGAAATTCCACCAATCATCTCATGACGTTCAGGGACGCCCAACTAGTGATCAAAGAAACTAATTTCCGCAGACGCAAGTGCCTCGAATCTTCACTAATAGCTGTTTTTAATACAACT
Source organism: Cherax quadricarinatus (assembly GCF_038502225.1). Classification (NCBI taxonomy): domain Eukaryota; kingdom Metazoa; phylum Arthropoda; class Malacostraca; order Decapoda; family Parastacidae; genus Cherax; species Cherax quadricarinatus. The sequence continues at coordinate 29,011,897 of NC_091314.1, forward strand.
AAACAAAACAAAGGCAGCTTCACCATCTCTGAAGTCTAAGCAAGAATCCTCCTGAAAACAGTAAATCCTGCCATCACATAGTCTCTCTTGTTAATACTACACAAGCACATTACAGAGAATGAACATTGAAACAGGCTGCCTCTATCCAGCCTCCAATAGAAACATTTGTCTAACCAATTTTTATGTTTCCCAAGTAATAGCTTTTGTATCCTTTACTTATGCGCAAGTTAATTGTTCTAACATATTGTATTACTACTACTACTACTACTACTACTACTACTACTACTACTACTACTACTACTACTACTACTACTACTACTACTACTACTACTACCACTACTACTACCACTAGTATTGCACCTCACTCTGAGCCTATATATACCCTCTGTGTCCATGTACTGTTTGTAACGTTGAAGATTGAGACACTTATGCAACATATGGGAATCTTTATTCAGGAAACGTTTCGCCACACAGTGGCTTCATCAGTCCAATACAAAGAGGAAGGCGTAAGGAGAGGAGGAGTATAAGGTAATCAGTCCCTCAGCTTGGAGTCGATGTGTTCAGTCCGTCAATCTTGATTACCTCATACTCCTCCTCTCCTTACGCCTCTTCTTTGTTTTGGACTGATGAAGCCACTGTGTGGCGAAACGTTTCCTGAATAAAGATTCCCATATGCTGCATAAGTGTCTCAATCTTCAACTTGTCGGATTTTCAAACCATTCATCACAACTGTTTGTAACGGCTTGATAAAGCTCCTGGAGAGCGAAACGTTGCCACAATAAAATGTCACATTAGTTGCACTTGTGTCCTCTTACTTTACATATTGTCGGTAATTCTACCAGCTTTGTTACTGGTCTGTTATGGTTAAAAGTAGGGAAAGAACAGCAGAAACAATACTCGCCGAGTACAAATCATTGAGTACAAAACCACTGATAAGAGATTAACGGGTGAACGCAATACGTAAATACAAATCGGCGAGTACAAATCGGGAATACAATGAGTACAAATCGGGAAAACAAATCGACGAGTACAAATACGCACGCATAGAAAACTAACTATTTTGTCAGAGAGAGAAAGATAAACATTGGCTGATGTTTGACCAGTCAGTGTTGCAGCTGCGCTATTGTCAACAAAAGTTGATTCGTTAAATTTTTTTTTATGCATTGGTAGTTGCAACGACCATTTGTAATATGTGTACAACCCATCACTTATATATATTTTCCCATATCTTTTACACACACACATCTACATACACACAAATATATATATATATATATATATATATATATATATATATATATATATATATATATATATATATATATATATATATATATATATATATATATATAGATGTATGTATGTAGATGTGTGTGTGTAAAAGATATGGGAAAATATATATAAGTGATGGGTTGTACACACACACACACACACACACACACACACACGCATATATATGTATATATATATATATATATATATATATATATATATATATATATATATATATATATATATATATATATATATATATATATTAGATGTGTGTGTGTGTGAATCATATATAATCTTCCACGTTGTTAACGTGTCTCCTCTTTTCCTCATAGACATAAACAAGAAAAATTTTCGTGACATTTATTTCTTGTTACTCTTTACTGGATTTATTATGGGTTTATGTCTCTTATTTTATTTACCTCTGACTTTTCGATTTTATTTTGCTCATAACTCGCGAACGTTCCATTCAATCGGTTTAAAATTTTTGGCATTTATGTACGGTAACTAGGACTAGATTCTTCAGGCAACTGGTATCTTCATGTGCACCGTGAGGGAAGTTGCTGAACGTGTCCCCAGCATCCTGGGATGGTGGTGAGATAACTTCCACAAGCCTCAGTGTCCCCAGCATCCTGGGATGGTGGTGAGATAACTTCCACAAGCCTCAGTGTCCCCAGCATCCTGGGATGGTGGTGAGAAAACTTCCACAAGCCTCAGTGTCCCCAGCATCCTGGGATGGTGGTGAGATAACTTCCACAAGCCTCAGTGCCCGCAGCATCCTGGGATGGTGGTGAGATAACTTCCACAAGCCTCAGTGCCCGCAGCATCCTGGGATGGTGGTGAGATAACTTCCACAAGCCTCAGTGTCCCCAGCATCCTGGGATGGTGGTGAGATAACTTCCACAAGCCTCAGTGTCCCCAGCATCCTGGGATGGTGGTGAGATAACTTCCACAAGCCTCAGTGCCCGCAGCATCCTGGGATGGTGGTGAGATAACTTCCACAAGCCTCAGTGTCCCCAGCATCCTGGGATGGTGGTGAGATAACTTCCACAAGCCTCAGTGTCCCCAGCATCCTGGGATGGTGGTGAGATAACTTCCACAAGCCTCAGTCTCCCCAGCATCCTGGGATGGTTTTGAGATAACTTCCACAAGCCTCAGTGTCCCCAACATCCTGGGATGGTGGTGAGATAACTTCCACAAGCCTCAGTGTCCCCAGCATCCTGGGATGGTGGTGAGATAACTTCCACAAGCCTCAGTGTCCCCAGCATCCTGGGATGGTGGTGAGATAACTTCCACAAGACTCAGTGTCCCCAGCATCCTGGGATGGTGGTGAGATAACTTCCACAAGACTCAGTGTCCCCAGCATCCTGGGATGGTGGTGAGATAACTTCCACAAGCCTCAGTGTCCCCAGCATCCTGGGATGGTGGTGAGATAACTTCCACAAGCCTCAGTGTCCCCAGCATCCTGGTATGGTGGTGAGATAACTTCCACAAGCCTCAGTGTCCCCAGCATCCTCGTATGGTGGTGAGATAACTTCCACAAGCCTCAGTGTCCCCAGCATCCTGGTATGGTGGTGAGATAACTTCCACAAGCCTCAGTGTCCCCAGCATCCTGGTATGGTGGTGAGATAACTTCCACAAGCCTCAGTGTCCCCAGCATCCTCGTATGGTGGTGAGATAACTTCCACAAGCCTCAGTGTCCCCAGCATCCTGGTATGGTGGTGAGATAACTTCCACAAGCCTCAGTGTCCCCAGCATCCTGGTATGGTGGTGAGATAACTTCCACAAGCCTCAGTGTCCCCAGCATCCTCGTATGGTGGTGAGATAACTTCCACAAGCCTCAGTGTCCCCAGCATCCTGGTATGGTGGTGAGATAACTTCCACAAGCCTCAGTGTCCCCAGCATCCTCGTATGGTGGTGAGATAACTTCCACAAGCCTCAGTGTCCCCAGCATCCTGGTATGGTGGTGAGATAACTTCCACAAGCCTCAGTGTCCCCAGCATCCTGGTATGGTGGTGAGATAACTTCCACAAGCCTCAGTGTCCCCAGCATCCTGGGATGGTGGTGAGATAACTTCCACAAGCCTCAGTGCCCGCAGCATCCTGGGATGGTGGTGAGATAACTTCCACAAGCCTCAGTGTCCCCAGCATCCTGGTATGGTGGTGAGATAACTTCCACAAGCCTCAGTGTCCCCAGCATCCTGGTATGGTGGTGAGATAACTTCCACAAGCCTCAGTGTCCCCAGCATCCTCGTATGGTGGTGAGATAACTTCCACAAGCCTCAGTGTCCACAGCATCCTGGTATGGTGGTGAGATAACTTCCACAAGCCTCAGTGTCCCCAGCATCCTCGTATGGTGGTGAGATAACTTCCACAAGCCTCAGTGTCCACAGCATCCTGGTATGGTGGTGAGATAACTTCCACAAGCCTCAGTGTCCCCAGCATCCTCGTATGGTGGTGAGATAACTTCCACAAGCCTCAGTGTCCCCAGCATCCTGGGATGGTGGTGAGATAACTTCCACAAGCCTCAGTGTCCCCAGCATCCTCGTATGGTGGTGAGATAACTTCCACAAGCCTCAGTGTCCACAGCATCCTGGTATGGTGGTGAGATAACTTCCACAAGCCTCAGTGTCCCCAGCATCCTCGTATGGTGGTGAGATAACTTCCACAAGCCTCAGTGTCCCCAGCATCCTGGGATGGTGGTGAGATAACTTCCACAAGCCTCAGTGTCCCCAGCATCCTGGGATGGTGGTGAGATAACTTCCACAAGCCTCAGTGTCCCCAGCATCCTGGGATGGTGGTGAGATAACTTCCACAAGCCTCAGTGTCCCCAGCATCCTGGTATGGTGGTGAGATAACTTCCACAAGCCTCAGTGTCCCCAGCATCCTGGGATGGTGGTGAGATAACTTCCACAAGCCTCAGTGTCCCCAGCATCCTGGGATGGTGGTGAGATAACTTCCACAAGCCTCAGTGTCCCCAGCATCCTGGTATGGTGGTGAGATAACTTCCACAAGCCTCAGTGTCCCCAGCATCCTGGTATGGTGGTGAGATAACTTCCACAAGCCTCAGTGTCCCCAGCATCCTGGGATGTTGGTGAGATAACTTCCACAAGCCTCAGTCGTGAATCTTTGAAACTTCACAAAAGTTGACAGAAAATTGACGATGGTGGAGAGTGAAATTCAGCGGTATTGCTGTAGTAGTGTTGATGCAGCAGTGTTGATGCAGCAGTGTTGATGCAGCATTGTTGATGCGGCATTGTTGATGCAGCAGTGTTGATGTAGTGATGTTGCTGCAGCAGTGTTGATGCAGCAGTGTTGATGCAGCAGTGTTGATGCAGCATTGTTGATGCGGCATTGTTGATGCAGCAGTGTTGATGCAGCAGTGTTGATGCAGCATTGTTGATGCGGCATTGTTGATGCAGCAGTGTTGATGTAGTGATGTTGCTGCAGCAGTGTTGATGCAGCAGTGTTGATGCAGCAGTGTTGATGCAGCATTGTTGATGCGGCATTGTTGATGCAGCAGTGTTGATGTAGTGATGTTGCTGCAGCAGTGTTGATGCAGCAGTGTTGATGCAGCAGTGTTGATGCAACACTGTTGATGCAGCAGGGTTGATGCAACATTGTTGGTGCAGCAGTGTTGATGCAGCAATGTTGATGCAACAATGTTGATGCACTAGTGTTGATGCAGCACTGTTGATGTAGTAATGTTGCTGCAGCAGTGTTGATGCAGCAGTGTTGATGCAGTAGTGTTGATGCAGCAGGGTTGGTGAAGCATTGTTGATGCAGCAGTGTTGATGCAGCAGTGTTGATGCAGCAGTGTTGATGCAGCACTGTTGATGTAGTAATGTTGCTGCAGCAGTGTTGATGCAGCAGTGTTGATGCAGTAGTGTTGATGCAGCAGTGTTGATGTAGCAATGTTGATGCAACAATTTTGATGCAGCAGTGTTGATGCAGCAGTGTTGATGCAGGAGTGTTCATGGAGCAGTGTTGATGCAATAGTGTTGATATAGCAGTGTAGTTGCAGCAGTGTTGATGCAATAGTGTTGATGCAGCAGTGTTGATGCAGGAGTGTTCATGGAGCAGTGTTGATGCAATAGTGTTGATGCAGTAGTGTTGATGTAGCAGTGTTGATGTAGCAGTGTTTATGCAACAGAGTTGATGCAACAGTGTTGATGTAGCAGTGTTGATGCAGCAGTGTTGATGCAGAAGTGTTCATGGAGCAGTGTTGATGCAATAGTGTTGATGCAATAGTGTTGATGCAGTAGTGCTGATGTAGCAGTGTTGATGTAGCAGTGTTTATGCAACAGAGTTGATGCAACAGTGTTGATGCAGTAGTGTTGATGCAGCAGTGTTGATGCAGAAATATTGATGCAACAATGTTGATGCATCAGTGTTGATGTAGCAGTGTTGATGCAACAATGTTGATGACGCAGTGTTGATGCAACAGTGTTGATGCAGCAGTGTTGATATATCAGTGTTGATGCAACAATGTTGATGAACCAGTGTTGATGCAGCAGTGTTTATATAGGAGTGTTGATGCAACAGTGTTGATACAACAATGTTGATGCAGCAGTGTTGATGCAACAGTGTTGATACAACAATGTTGATGCAGCAGTGTTGATGCAACAGTGTTTATATAGCAGTGTTGATATATCAGTGTTGATGCAACAATGTTGATGCACCAGTGTTGATGCAACAGTGTTTATATAGCAGTGTTGATGTAGCAGTGTTGATGCAACAATGTTGATACAGCAGTGTTGATGCAACAATGTTGATGTAGCAATGTTGATACAGCAGTGTTGATGTAGCAGTGTTGATACAGCAGTGTTGATGTAGCAGTGTTGATACAGCAGTGTTGATGTAGCAGTGTTGATACAGCAGTGTTGATGCAACAATGTTGATGTAGCAGTGTTGATACAGCAGTGTTGATGTAGCAGTGTTGATACAGCAGTGTTGATGTAGCAGTGTTGATACAGCAGTGTTGATGTAGCAGTGTTGATACAGCAGTGTTGATGTAGCAGTGTTGATACAGCAGTGTTGATGCAACAATGTTGATGCAACAGTGTTGATGCACTCTCAATCTTCATTCTTCACTCACCATCCCTGCACTCTCAGTCTTCCCACTTCACTCACCGTCCCTGCACTCTCAGTCTTCCCACTTCACTCACCGTCCCTGCACTCTCTGTCTTCTCACTTCACTCACCGTCCCTGCACTCTCTGTCTTCTCACTTCACTCATCATCCTTGCACTCTCTGTCTTCCCACTTCACTCAGCATCATTGGACTCTCTGTCTTCCCACTTCACTCACCGTCCCTGCACTCTCAGTCTTCTCACTTCACTCAGCATCACTGCATTCTCTGTCTTCCCACTTCACTCAGCATCCTTTCACTTTCTGTCTTCCCACTTCACTCATCACCGCTGCACTTCCTGTCTTCTCACTTCACTCATCATCCTTGCACTCTCTGTCTTCCCACTTCACTCATCATCCTGGCACTCTTTGTCTTCCCACTTCACTCATCATTCTTGCACTCTCTGTCTTCCCACTTCACTCATCATCCTTGCACTCTCTGCCTTCCCACTTCACTCATCATTCTGCCTTCCCACTTCACTCATCATCCTTGCACTCTCTGTCTTCCCACTTCACTCATCATCCTGGCACTCTTTGTCTTCCCACTTCACTCATCATTCTTGCACTCTCTGTCTTCCCACTTCACTCATCATCCTTGCACTCTCTGTCTTCCCACTTCACTCATCATTCTGGCACTCTCTGTATTCCCACTTCACTCATCATCCTGGCACTCTCGGTCTTCCCACTTCACTCATCATTCTGGCACTCTCTGTATTCCCACTTCACTCATCATTCTGGCACTCTCTGTATTCCCACTTCACTCATCATTCTGGCACTCTCTGTCTTCCCACTTTACTCAACATCCTGGCACTCTCGGTCTTCCCACTTCACTCATCATGCTGGCACTCTCGGTCTTCCCACTTCACTCATCATCCTGGCACTCTCGGTCTTCCCACTTCACTCATCATTCTGGCACTCTCTGTCTTCCCACTTCGCTCATCATCCTATCACTCTCGCTCTTCCCACTTCATCATTCTCACTCTCGGTCTTCCCACTTCACTCATCATGCTGGCACTCTCGGTCTTCCCACTTCACTCATCATCCTGGCACTCTCGGTCTTCCCACTTCACTCATCATTCTGGCACTCTCTGTCTTCCCACTTCGCTCATCATCCTATCACTCTCGATCTTCCCACTTCACTCATCATTCTGGCACTCTCTGTCTTCCCACTTTACTCAACATCCTGGCACTCTCGGTCTTCCCACTTCACTCATCATGCTGGCACTCTCTGTCTTCCCACTTTACTCAACATCCTGGCACTCTCGGTCTTCCCACTTCACTCATCATGCTGGCACTCTCTGTATTCCTACTTCACTCATCATCCTGGCACTCTCGGTCTTCCCACTTCACTCATCATTCTGGCACTCTCTGTATTCCCACTTCACTCGTCATTCTGGCACTCTCTGTCTTCCCATTTCACTCAACATCCTGGCACTCTCGGTCTTCCCACTTCACTCATCATCCTGGCACTCTCGGTCTTCCCACTTCACTCATCATCCTGGCACTCTCGGTCTTCCCACTTCACTCATCATCCTGGCTCTCTCGATCTTCCCAATTCGCTCATCATCCTGGCACTCTCGATCTTCCCACTTCATTCATCATTCTGGCACTCTCGGTCTTCCCACTTCACTCATCATCCTGGCACTCTCGGTCTTCCCACTTCACTCATCATCCTGGCACTCTCGGTCTTCTCACTTCACTCATCATCCTGGCACTCTCGATCTTCCCACTTCACTCATCATCCTGGCACTCTCGGTCTTCCCACTTCACTCATCATCCTGGCACTCTCGATCTTCCCACTTCGCTCATCATCCTGGCACTCTCGATCTTCCCACTTCACTCATCATTCTGGCACTCTCGGTCTTCCCACTTCACTCATCATCCTGGCACTCTCGTTCTTCCCACTTCACTCATCATCCTGGCACTCTCGGTCTTCCCACTTCACTCATCATTCTGGCACTCTCGGTCATCCCACTTCACTCATCATCCTGGCACTCTCGATCTTCCCACTTCACTCATCATCCTGGCACTCTCGGTCTTCCCACTTCACTCATCATTCTGGCACTCTCGGTCTTCCCACTTCGCTCATCATCCTGGCACTCTCGATCTTCCCACTTCACTCATCATTCTGGCACTCTCGGTCTTCCCACTTCACTCATCATCCTGGCACTCTCGATCTTCCCACTTCACTCATCATTTTGGCACTCTCGGTCTTCCCACTTCACTCATCATCCTGGCACTCTCGGTCTTCCCACTTCACTCATCATTCTGGCACTCTCGGTCATCCCACTTCACTCATCATCCTGGCACTCTCGATCTTCCCACTTCACTCATCATCCTGGCACTCTCGGTCTTCCCACTTCACTCATCATTCTGGCACTCTCGGTCTTCCCACTTCGCTCATCATCCTGGCACTCTCGATCTTCCCACTTCACTCATCATTCTGGCACTCTCGGTCTTCCCACTTCACTCATCATCCTGGCACTCTCGATCTTCCCACTTCACTCATCATTTTGGCACTCTCGGTCTTCCCACTTCACTCATTATCCTGGCACTCTCGGTCTTCCAACTTCACTCATCATTCTGGCACTCTCGGTCTTCCCACTTCGCTATTCATCCTGGCACTCTCGATCTTCCCACTTCACTCATCATTCTGGCACTCTCGGTCTTCCCACTTCACTCATCATCCTGGCACTCTCGATCTTCCCACTTCACTCATAATTCTGGCACTCTCTGTCTTCCCACTTCACTCATCATCCTGGCACTCTCGGTATTCCCACTTCACTCATCATCCTGGCACTCTCGATCTTCCCAGTTCACTCATCATTCTGGCACTCTCGGTCTTCCCACTTCACTCATCATTCTGGCACTCTCGGTCTTACCACTTCACTGATCATTCTGGCACTCTCGGTCTTCCCACTTCACTCATCATTCTGGCACTCTCTGTATTCCCACTTCACTCATCATTCAGGCACTCTCTGTATTCCCACTTCACTCATCATTCTGGCACTCTCTGTCTTCCCACTTCACTCAACATCCTGGCACTCTCGGTCTTCCCACTTCACTCATCATCCTGGCACTCTCGGTCTTCCCACTTCACTCATCATCCTGGCACTCTCGGTCTTCCCACTTCACTCATCATCCTGGCACTCTCGGTCTTCCCACTTCGCTCATCGTCCTGGCATTCTCGATCTTCCCACTTCATTCATCATTCTGGCACTCTCGGTCTTCCCACTTCACTCATCATCCTGGCACTCTCGGTCTTCCCACTTCACTCATCACCCTGGCACTCTCGGTCTTCCCACTTCACTCATCATCCTGGCACTCGATCTTCCCACTTCACTCATCATTCTGGCACTCTCGGTCTTCCCACTTCACTCATCATTCTGGCACTCTCGGTCTTCCCACTTCACTCATCATCCTGGCACTCTCTGCATTCCCACTTCACTCATCATTCAGGCACTCTCTGTATTCCCACTTCACTCATCATCCTGGCACTCTCGGTCTTCCCACTTCACTCATCATCCTGGCACTCTCGGTCTTCCCACTTCACTCATCATCCTGGCACTTCATCATCCTGGCACTCTCGTTCTTCCCACTTCATTCATCATTCTGGCACTCTCGGTCTTCCCACTTCACTCATCATCCTGGCACTCTCGGTCTTCCCACTTCACTCATCATCCTGGCACTCTCGATCTTCCCACTTCACTCATCATCCTGGCACTCTCGGTCTTCCCACTTCACTCATCATCCTGGCACTCTCGATCTTCCCACTTCACTCATCATCCTGGCACTCTCGGTCTTCCCACTTCACTCATCATTCTGGCACTCTCGGTCTTCCCACTTCACTCATCATCCTGGCACTCTCGATCTTCCCACTTCACTCATCATTGTGGCACTCTCGGTCTTCCCACTTCACTCATCATTCTGGCACTCTCGGTCTTCCCACTTCACTCATCATCCTAGCACTCTCGGTCTTCCCACTTCACTCATCATTCTGGCACTCTCGGTCATCCCACTTCACTCATCATTCTGGCACTCTCGGTCTTCCCACTTCACTCATCATCCTGGCACTCTCGATCTTCCCACTTCACTCATCATTCTGGCACTCTCGGTCTTCCCACTTCACTCATCATCCTGGCACTCTCGGTCTTCCCACTTCGCTCATCATCCTGGCACTCTCGATCTTCCCACTTCACTCATCATTCTGGCACTCTCGGTCTTCCCACTTCACTCATCATCCTGGCACTCTCGGTCTTCCCACTTCACTCATCATCCTGGCACTCTCGGTCTTCCCACTTCACTCATCATTCTGGCACTCTCGGTCATCCCACTTCACTCATCATCCTGGCACTCTCGATCTTCCCACTTCACTCATCATCCTGACACTCTCGGTCTTCCCACTTCACTCAACATTCTGGCACTCTCGGTCTTCCCACTTCGCTCATCATCCTGGCACTCTCGATCTACCCACTTCACTCATCATTCTGGCACTCTCGGTCTTCCCACTTCACTCATCATCCTGGCACTCTCGGTCTTCCCACTTCTCATCATCCTGGCACTCTCGGTCTTCCCACTTCACTCATCATCCTGGCACTCTCGGTCTTTCCACTTCACTCATCATTCTGGCACTCTCGGTCATCCCACTTCACTTATCCTGGCACTCTCGATCTTCCCACTTCACTCATCATCCTGGCACTCTCGGTCTTCCCACTTCACTCATCATCCTGGCACTCTCGGTCTTCCCACTTCACTCATCATTCTGGCACTCTCGGTCATCCCACTTCACTCATCATTCTGGCACTTTCGGTCTTCCCACTTCACTCATCATCCTGGCACTCTCGATCTTCCCACTTCACTCATCATTGTGGCACTCTCGGTCTTCCCACTTCACTCATCATTCTGGCACTCTCGGTCTTCCCACTTCACTCATCATCCTAGCACTCTCGGTCTTCCCACTTCACTCATCATTCTGGCACTCTCGGTCATCCCACTTCAGTCATCATTCTGGCACTCTCGATCTTCCCACTTCACTCATCATCCTGGCACTCTCGGTCTTCCCACTTCACTCATCATCCTGGCACTCTCGATCTTCCCAGTTCACTCATCATTCTGGCACTCTCGGTCTTCCCACTTCACTCATCATTCGGGCACTCTCGGTCTTACCACTTCACTGATCATTCTGGCACTCTCGGTCTTCCCACTTCACTCATCATTTTGGCACTCTCTGTATTCCCACTTCACTCATCATTCTGGCACTCTCTGTATTCCCACTTCACTCATCATTCTGGCACTCTCTGTCTTCCCACTTCACTCATCATCCTGGCACTCTCGGTCTTCCCACTTCACTCATCATCCTGGCACTCTCGGTCTTCCCACTTCACTCATCATCCTGGCACTCTCGGTCTTCCCACTTCACTCATCATCCTGGCACTCTCGGTCTTCCCACTTCACTCATCATCCTGGCACTCTCGGTCTTCCCACTTCACTCATCATCCTGGCACTCTCGGTCTTCCCACTTCGCTCATCATTCTGGCACTCTCGATCTTCCCACTTCATTCATCATTCTGGCACTCTCGGTCTTCCCACTTCACTTATCATCCTGGCACTCTCGATCTTCCCACTTCATTCATCATTCTGGCACTCTCGGTCTTCCCACTTCACTTATCATCCTGGCACTCTCGGTCTTCCCACTTCACTCATCATCCTGGCACTCTCGGTCTTCCCACTTCACTCATCATCCTGGCACTCTCGGTCTTCCCACTTCACTCTTTATCCTGGCACTCTCGATCTTCCCACTTCACTCATCATTCTGGCACTCTCGGTCTTCCCACTTCACTCATCATACTGGCACTCTCGGCACTCTCGGTCTTCCCACTTCACTCATCATTCTGGCACTCTCGGTCTTCCCACTTCACTCATCACTCTCGGTCTTCCCACTTCACTCAACATTCTGGCACTCTCGGTCTTCCCACTTCACTCATCATTGGCTGGCACTCTCGGTCTCGGTCTTCCCACTTCACTCATCATTGTGGCACTCTCGGTCTTCCCACTTCACTCATCATTCTTGCACTGGCTCTCTCGGCACTCTTCCCACTTCACTCATCATTCTGGCACTCTCGGTCTTCCCACTTCACTCATCATTCTGGCACTCTCGGTCTTCCCACTTCACTCATCATCCTGGCACTCTCGATCTTCCCACTTCACTCATCATTCTGGCACTCTCGGTCTTCCCACTTCACTCATCATTCTGGCACTCTCGGTCTTCCCACTTCACTCATCATTCTGGCACTCTCGGTCTTCCCACTTCACTCATCATTCTGGCACTCTCGATCTTCCCACTTCACTCATCATTCTGGCACTCTCGATCTTCCCACTTCACTCATCATTCTGGCACTCTCGGTCTTCCCACTTCACTCATCATTCTGGCACTCTCGGTCTTCCCACTTCACTCATCATTCTGGCACTCTCGGTCTTCCCACTTCACTCATCATTCTGGCACTCTCGGTCTTCCCACTTCACTCATCATTCTGGCACTCTCGGTCTTCCCACTTCACTCATCATTCTGGCACTCTGTCACAAATGTTTCTATGGTATTTCTCACTCTGTTATCAGGTTCTTTCTCTTTGCTTTCTGCTTCTTTCTCTGTTACATATTAATAACGATTAAAGACATTTTGATATAAACGATGTTGAGATACTACTACTACTACTACTAATAGTAATAAAAAAATAATAATGATAATAATAATAATAATAATAATAATTATTATTATTATTATTATAATTAATCACTAAAGCATTAAACAAACTTGGGTAAATAAAACACCAAAAAAATCTGGTCCAGTTAGAATTCTCGGTTCCACAAATACTGGCAGCGGTGGGATGCGTAATTAATAAACATCTGGTGGGATGCGTAATTACTAAACATCTGGTGGGATGCGTAATTACTAAACATCTGGTGGGATGCGTAATTACTAAACATCTGGTGGGATGCGTAATTACTAAACATCTGGTGGGATGCGTAATTACTAAACATCTGGTGGGATGCGTAATTACTAAACATCTGGTGGGTTGCGTAATTACTAAACATCTGGTGGGATGCGTAATTACTAAACATCTGGTGGGATGCGTAATTAACATCTACTGGGATGCGTAATTACTTAACATATTGTGGGATGCATAATTACTAAACATCTGGAGGGATGAGTAATTACTAAACTGTAGGAGAGTACTTATTTGAGGCGTGTTAATGCACCGGGCCGCTGGGGCGTTGACCTCCGGAACGCCCCCCTGGTATACTCCAGGATGTAGCAGAGGTCAGACTACAAGACTGGAGAGTGATCATATACAGCTTTAAGAAAAGGTGTGATAAAGCTTATGGAGCAAGAAGTGGATCTAGTGATGGCTAACGAACAGGTGGGGCCAGGAGCATGCACACACACACATACACACACACACACACACACACACACACACACACACACACACACACACACACACACACACACACACACACACACACACACACACACACACACACACACACACACACTGGAGCAGAGAATACCTGACAGGGAAGCAACATCGAGTTATGGTAAGTGACGAGGTGTCAGAGTGGGCGCCTGTGACAAGCGGGCTTCCACAGGGGTTAGTCCTAGGACCTGTGCTGCTTTTGGTATATGTGAATAACATAACGAAAGGGATAGATTCAGAAGTGTACTTGTTTGCAGACGATGTGAAGTTAATGAGGAGAATCAAATCGGATGAGGATCAGGCAGGACTACAAAGAGACCTGGACAGGCTACAAGCCTGGTCCAGCAACTGGCTCCTTGAATTTAGCCCTGCCAAATGCAAAGTCATGAAGATCGGGGAAGGGCAAAGAAGACCGCAGACACAGTATAGTCTAGGTCGACAAAGACTGCAAACCTCACTCAAGGAAAAAGATGATAAATTAGACACATGTGCAACTCTTTGGTATCTTATTAAGGAAACGTTTAGCCACACAGTGGCTTCATCAGTCCATACACAGGAGAAACTTGAAGAACAGGAGGAGAATGAGGTAATCAGTCCCTCAACCTTGAGTCGATGTGGTCAGTCCATCAATCTATTCAAGACTGATGGACTGACCACATCGACTCAAGGTTGAGGGACTGATTACCTCATTCTCCTCCTGTTCTTCAAGTTTCGATGTGGTCAGTCCATCAATCTATTCAAGATTGATGGACTGACCACATCGACTCAAGGTTGAGGGACTGATTACCTCATTCTCCTCCTGTTCTTCAAGTTTCTCCTGTGTATGGACTGATGAAGCCACTGTGTGGCGAAACGTTTCCTTAATAAAGATACCCAAGAGTTGCACATGTGTCTAATTTATCAACGTGTCGGTTCTGTGATCCATTCATCTACAAGGAAAAAGATCTTGGGGTGAATATAATACCGAGCATATCTCCTGAGGCGCACATCAATCGGATAACTGCTGCAGCATACGGGCGTCTGGTAAACCTAAGGATAGCGCTCCGATACCTTATTAAGGAATCGTTCAAGACTCTGTATACCATATACGTCAGGCCCATACTGGAGTATGCAGCACGAGCTTGGAATCCACACCTGGTCAAGCACTTGAAGAAATTAGAGAATGTGCAAAGGTTTGCATCAAGACTAGTCCCAGAGCTAAGGGGACTGTCCTACGATGAAAGGTTAAGGGAAAATTGGCCTGACGACACTGGAGGACAGGAGGGTCAGGGTAGACATGATAACAACATATAAAATACTGCACGGAATAGACAAGATGGACAAAGACAGGATGTTCCAGAGATGAGACACAGAAACAAGGGGTCATAATTGGAAGTTGAAGACTCAGATGAGTCAAAGGGATGTTAAGAAGTATTTCTTCAGTCATAGAGTTGTCAGGAAGTGGAATAGTCTAGAAAGTGACGTAGTGGAGGCGGAACCAGACATAGTTTTAAGACGAGTTGTGATAAAGCTCATGGAGCAGGGAGAGAGAGGGAAGATCTAGTAGCAATCAGTGAAGAGGTGGGGCCAGGAGCTATGACTCAACCCCTGCAACACAAATAGATGAGCACACACACAAACACACACACACACACACACACACACACACACACACACACACACACACACACACACACACACACACATAAACATTTACGATAAGAGAGTTAGGACGAGGTTTTTGGAAAGTCCTGGAACATCGCAGAGTTACTGTGTGACTCGACACTCGCTCAGGACGGAGCGAAACATCGTCTGAACTTATCGTAAGTGTGTGTGTGTACTCACCTAATTGTACTCACCTAATTGTGGTTGCAGGGGTCGAGACTCAGCTCCTGGCCCCGCCTCTTCACTGATCGCTACTGGGTCCTCTCTCTCTCTGCTTCCTGAGCTTTGTCATACCTCTTCTTAAAACTATGTATGGTTCCTGCCTCCACTTCTTCACTTGCTAGGCTATTCCACTTGTTGACGACTCTATGACTGAAGAAATACTTCCTAACGTCCCTGTGACTCGTCTGAGTCTTCAGCTTCCAGTTGTGACCCCCTTGTCCCTGTATCCCCTCTCTGGAACATCCTATCTCTGTCCACCTTGTCTATTCCCCGCAGTATCTTGTATGTCGTTATCATGTCTCCCCTGGCCCTTCTGTCCTCCAGTGTCTTCAGTCCGATTTCCCTTAACCTTTCCTCGTACGACATTCCCTTGAGCTGACTTAAGAAATCGTAATGACACGATTGCAAATAAACCATACCCCCGGCCGGGATTGAACCCGCGGTCATAGAGTCTCAAAACTCCAGCCCGTCGCGCTAACCACTAGACCAGCTAGCCACAATAAGATTCATCCAACTAGGTATATTTCTACACCATAGGAAAGTTAGCACAGGCACCTCTGTGACCACAAATGCAAGTTTTTACAGACGAATCTCCAGCTAGCGTGGCCGTGACGAACTCTAGCTCAAGTCCCTTTACTGCCGTCAACATGACCTAGTTGGATGAATCTTATTGTGGCTAGCTGGTCTAGTGGTTAGCGCGACGGGCTGGAGTTTTGAGACTCTATGACCGCGGGTTCAATCCCGGCCGGGGGTATGGTTCCCTTGAGCTCTGGGACTAGCCTTGTTGCAAATCTTTGTACTTTCTCTAACGTCTTGACGTGCTTGACCAGGTGTGGGTTCCAGACTGGTGCTGCATACTCCAGTATGGGCCTAACATACACAGTGTACAGTGTCTTGAAAGATTCCTTATTAAGGTATCGGAACGCTATTCTCAGGTTTGCCAGGCGCCCATATGCTGCAGCGGTTATTTGGTTGATGTGTGCCTCCGGTGATCTGCTCGGTGTTATGGTCACCCCAAGGTCTTTCTCCCTGAGTGAGGTCTGTAGTCTTTGTCCACCTAGCCTATACTCTGTCTGCGGTCTTCTTTGCCCCTCCCCAATCTTCATGACTTTGCATTTGGCTGGATTGAATTCGAGAAGCCAGTTACTGGACCACATGTCCAGCCTGTCCAGGTCTCTATGCAGTCCTGCCTCATCCTCGTCCGATTTAATTCTTCTCATCAACTTCACGTCATCTGCGAACAGGGACACTTCAGAGTCTATTCCTTCCATCATGTCGTTCACATATATCAAAAATAGCACTGGTCCTAGAACTGACCCCTGTGGGACCCCGCTCGTAACAGGCGCCCACTGTGATACCTCTTCACGTACCATGACTCGTTGCTGCCTCCCTGTCAGGTATTCCCTTATCCATTGCAGTGCCCTCCCTTTTACATGCGCCTGATCCTCCAGCTTCTGCACTAATCTCTTGTGGGGAACTGTGTCAAAGGCCTTCCTGCAGTCTAGGAAAACGCAATCTACCCACCCCTCTCTCTCGTGTCTTACTTCTGTTACCTTGTCATAAAACTCCAGGAGGTTTGTGATACAAGATTTGCCTTCCATGAACCCATGCTGGTTTTCATTTATAACCTTGTTTCTTTCCAGGTGTTCGACCACTTTCCTCCTGATAATCTTCTCCATGACTTTGCACACAATACATGTCAGAGACACAGGTCTGTAGTTTAGTGCCTCGTTTCTGTTTCCTTTCTTAAATATGGGGACTACATTAGCTGTCTTCCATTTCTCAGGTAGTTGCCCAGTTTCAAGGGATGTGTTGAAGATTGTGGTTAGAGGCACGCACAGCATCTCTGCTCCTTCTCTAAGGACCCATGGGGAGATGTTGTCCGGTCCCATCGCCTTTGAGGTGTCAAGGTCACTTAAGAGCTTCTTCACCTCCTCAGTTGTTCGTATGTCATCCATCACTTGTTGGTATATTCCCTCTTGATGTTCCCTTCTGTGCTGTCTTCCCACAGCCCTTCCTGTCTCTACTGTAAAAACTTCCTTAAATCTTCTGTTCAGCTCCTCACATACCTCCTGATCATTTCTTGTGAGTTCTCCACCTTCTGTCCATAATCTGATCACCTGGTCTTTGACTGTTGTCTTCCTTCTGATGTGGCTATACAACAGTTTTGGGTCAGTCTTGATTCTCGATGCTATGTCATTTTCATACTGTCGCTGGGCCTCCCTCCTTACCTGTGCGTACTCATTCCTGGCTCTGCGACTGATCTCCCTATTTTCGTGTGTTCTCTGCCTTCTGTACTTTTTCCATTCTCTATTGCACTTTGTTTTTGCCTCCTTACACCGTCGGGTAAACCAGGGGCTCGTTCTGGTCTTCCCGTTGTTACTGTTGCCCTTGGGAATAAACCTTTCCACTGCCTCCTTGCATTTTGTTGTTACATATTCCATCATTTCATTTACTGGCTTTCCTGCCAGTTCTCTGTCCCACTGGACCTCCCGCAGGAAGTTCTTCAACCCTATGTAGTCCCCTCTTTTATAGTCAGGCTTTTCCCATTCAACTCCTGTTATTCTCTCCAATTGCAGCTCTACTATGTATTCAAATCACAGAAGCACGTGGTCGCTAGCTCATAGGGGACTCTCATATTTGATGTCCTCAATGTCTGAGCTGCCCAGGGTGAACACAAGGTCCAGTCTTGCTGGTTCATCCTCCCCTCTCACTCTGGTAGTGTCCTTAACATGTTGGTGCATGAGGTTTTCCAGCACCACGTCCAACATCCTGGCTCTCCATGTTTCCGGACCCCCATGTGGCTCCAGGTTTTCCCAGTCAATCTCCCTGTGGTTGAAATCCCCCATAACCAGCAACTTTGCTCTGCTGGAGTGAGCTCTTCTTGCCACCTCAGCAAGTGTGTCTACCATTGCTCTGTTGCTCTCTTCATATTCCTCTCTTGGCCTCCTGCAGTTCTGTGGTGGATTATACATCACTGCAATGACCACTTTGTGTTCCCCAGACTGAAGTGTACCTGCTATGTAGTCTCTTTCTCCTGTCTCATCTATGCCTTCCATTTTCTCGAATTTCCATCTGTTTTTTACGAGCAGAGCAACCCCACCTCCCCCCCTGCCCCTTCCATCTTTCCTCATGATCTGGTATCTTGGTGGGAAGATTGCATCTGTTATTGTCTCCGTGAGTTTTGTTTCTGTAACTGCTATGATGTCTGGGGACTTCTCATTGATTCTTTCTTGCCATTCCTCATGTTTATTCGTTAATCCATCTGCATTTGTGTACCAAACCTTCAACTTCTGTTCTAATACTGTAACTGTGGTGCGGGGGGTGGAAACAGAGGGATCGGTGTGTGATGGTTGGTTTGGATTGTTCAGTTGCCTTGGGGGTGTCGTGGCTGGAGTCCTTCTGCAGGAGTTTCTGGGGGGTGCACTTGTCCTTCCATTTGATCCTTGTTTATTCTGCTCTCCTTTTTCATTTCCTCCCATTTCTCCTTTCGTTTTTGAACTCTCTCTTTCATTGTCTTCCTTTCGTCCTGTGTTCTGTCTCGATCGAGGTACACACTCCGGAACTCCTGCTTGCCTCTCAGCCGTGCTTTCTCCTGCAGGATCATGGTTCGGGTTGATTCTGCCTTGAAAATTACTTTGAGAGGCCGATTCCTTTTCTTTGTGAACCACCCAATTCTCCGAAAATTTACCACCTGGGTCATGTCCCCCTCGCCTATCACCTTCATGATATCTTCAATCGCTTTTTTCTCCTCCTGCTTTCTTTCATCATAAGTTTCCCCTTTAGCTTCGTCTGTGTGTGTGTGTGTGTGTGTGTGTGTGTGTGTGTGTGTGTGTGTGTTGTGAATTGTTCCAGCCATGGCGTTGTGACATGCATGCTTAGTATAGCTAAATGGAGTGCTTAGTGAAGGTGTTACCTAGCAACACTGGGTGGTTGAGTGCACTCTTTGTCAGCGTGCACAGCTAGTTGGACATAAACAAGAGCGGAATAACTTACCATAAAAAAAAAATACTTCACAGAAATCCCTCAGCCGGCTGCTAACACCTCCGCCGCCAGGGTGCCAGCTGGTCCCTCACTGCCCTCATCGCCTGCCCTACCCACTGCCCCTTGTTGGCACTACCTGCCCAGAAGCTATGCATGTCAAGTCTCGTCAAGACCCTGAGAAGGCCCGACAGCACCCCCATTGAGCCCTATGAGGGCCCTGAGCTATTCGGTAAAGGTCTAATTCAGCCCTAACAATTGTGATATAAACTTTAGCCCCAAAGAAATTTAGATCCAGAGTTTTGTGATCCTTGTTGGAAATTTGTGGGAAAAAAAGGCACATTTGTACTGCTAAAAGAGTTGTGTTATGAAAACAAGTTGAGATCCTGAGTCTGGGGTCCTGGGTCTGGGATCCTGAGTCTGGGATCCTGAGTCCGGGATCCTGAGTCTGAGATCCTGAGTCTGGGGTCCTGGGTCTGGGATCCTGAGTCTGGGATCCTGAGTCTGGGATCCTGAGTCCGGGATCCTGAGTCTGAGATCCTGAGTCTGGGGTCCTGGGTCTGGGATCCTGAGTCTGGGATCCTGAGTCTGGGGTCCTGGGTCCGGGATCCTGAGTCTGGGATCCTGAGTCTGGGGTCCTGGGTCCGGGATCCTGAGTCTGGGATCCTGAGTCTGGGATCCTGAGTCCGGGATCCTGAGTCTGAGATCCTGAGTCTGGGGTCCTGGGTCTGGGATCCTGAGTCTGGGGTCCTCAGTCTGGGATCCTGGGTTTGGGGTCCTGAGTCTGGTGTCCTGAGTCTGGGATCCTGGGTCTGGGGTCCTGAGTCCGGGATCCTGAGTCTGGGATCCTGAGTCTGGGATCCTGAGTCTGGGATCCTGAGTCTGGGATCCTGAGTCTGGGGTCCTGAGTCTGGGATCCTGAATCTGGGATCCTGAGTCTGGGATTCTGACTCTGGGATCCTGAGTCTGGGGTCCTGAGTCTGGGGTCCTGAGTCTGGGGTCCTGAGTCTGGGGTCCTGAGTCTGGGCTCCTGAGTCTGGAGTCCTGAGTCTGGGGTCCTGAGTCTGGGGTCCTGAGTCTGGGATCCTGAGTCTGGGATCCTGAGTCCGGGATCCTGAGTCTGGGATCCTGAGTCTGGGATCCTGAGTCTGGGATTCTGAGTCTGGGATCCTGAGTCTGGGATCCTGAGTCTGGGGTCCTGAGTCTGGGGTCCTGAGTCTGGGGTCCTGAGTCTGGGGTCCTGAGTCTGGGGTCCTGAGTCTGGAGTCCTGAGTCTGGGGTCCTGAGTCTGGGGTCCTGAGTCTGGGATCCTGAGTCTGGGATTCTGAGTCTGGGGTCCTGAGTCTGGGATCCTGAGTCTGGGATCCTGAGTCTGGGATTCTGAGTCTGGGATCCTGAGTCTGGGATCCTGAATCTGTGATCCTGAGTCTGGGATCCTGAGTCTGGGATTCTGAGTCTGGAATCCTGAGTCTGGGATTCTGAGTGTGGGATCCTGAGTGTGGGATCCTGAGTGTGGGATCCTGAGTGTGGGATCCTGAGTGTGGGATCCTGAGTGTGGGATCCTGAGTGTGGGATCCTGAGTGTGGGATCCTGAGTGTGGGATCCTGAGTGTGGGATCCTGAGTGTGGGATCCTGAGTGTGGGATCCTGAGTCTGGGATCCTGAGTCTGGGATCCTGAGTCTGGGATCCTGAGACTGGGATCCTGAGTCTGGGATCCTGAGTCTGGGATCCTGAGTCTGGGATCCTGAGTCTGGGATCAAAGTGACTGAAGTTGTTACCAGAGCAATCCTAAAGGATGGGACTGCAAGGTCCTGTGACCTCAGCCTGGGACAGGTCTGTGTGCTGTGACCTCAGCCTGGGACAGGTCTGGGTGCTGTGACCTCAGCCTGGGACAGGTCTGGGTGCTGTGACCTCAGCCTGGGACAGGTCTGGGTGCTGTGACCTCAGCCTGGGACAGGTCTGGGTGCTGTGACCTCAGCCTGGGACAGGTCTGGGTGCTGTGACCTCAGCCTGGGACAGGTCTGGGTGCTGTGACCTCAGCCTGGGACAGGTCTGGGTGCTGTGACCTCAGCCTCGGACAGGTCTGGTACTAATTTGCTGGAAGACCTGGAAGATCTTGACACGTGATTAACCTCTGTAAATACTGCATAATGAAGTCTTTAACACCCTCCAAGCCCTCATGAATTCAGCGAAATAAATTTAAATAATTGACACCTGTTGTTTTCATTAGTATCCATCCAGCCCGCTGTAATGATGCTCTTCCGCCATGTAATTGGTCTCTGCTGTAATCTGCTGTTCGCACTATCCTCCGACACTGCTAACCTTCAGAGAGGGAGATTACAGCACTGTAGTTAATGAGCAAGTGTGAGGAAGAATTAGCAAGTGTGAGGAAGAATGAGCAAGTGTGAGGAAGAATGAGCAAGTGTGAGGAAGAATGAGCAAGTGTGAGGAAGAATGGTCGAATCAAAGCTGTGCTTCTGGTACTGGAGATGAGAGTTTGCGAGGATCAGCAGTGGGTAACAACCCTTGTGATGAATCTTCATGAGCGTTCTGTGTTTTACCAAAGTAACTGTGAGGTTCAAGTGGTTTAACGACCGACTGAGCTGAAATTAGTTGAGCGAGTGAGGGAGTAAATGAGTAAGTGAGCAAGTGAGTGACTGAGTGAGTTCTATCCCTGTTAGTATAATTTTCTCTTTTTCCGTTTTGTAGTATTACGCTCTCCGTCCTGTGTGTTATATTACTTCCACTCTGGTTATTATTCCTACATCACCCTGATGTACGATGTTTGACGACATCCTTATCTGATAGACATCAATGCCTCATTTATGCAGACCTTACTTTTGTTTAGTATACCCCCCCCCCCACCAAGGTAGAGTGACTTCCCCATCATTTATTCAGTAAGTGTCCTGCCAGAGTTGTGTAGACATCATACTTGAACCACAACATCCCGCTTCCCGCCGCCGTCCCTGCTTCAGAGAGCAGGTACTGTACGTCCCTCCCTCCAGGACTCAACACCGGCCAACCAGTTTCCCTAGAAACCCTTCAGAAATGTTACCTTTACGTTTACTGTTACTCCAACAGCACGTCAAGCCATCAAAATCACTTGTTTCCACTAACTCTGATCGAACGTGGTCAGACGAACCTTCTGGATACTCAAACCTCCACAACCTCCTTCCAACCCTTCCTGAGATGGCCCTACCTACTTGTCCTTCTTTCTACCCTCTTGTTATTATATTTACTCTCTCCTCTCTACATGTCCGCCCCAACTTCAACATCACCTTCTCAGCCGACATCTTCTATTCTCCAAGTTTCTAATTCTGTTCATAATATTCACGTCATACTTAACACTTATACATAACATCTGCACCGCCTCCAGTCTCCTCCTCTCTGCAATATTGTCTTACGACTATATAACAGTGACGGCACCTCTACACATTACTCTTTCTTTCCACAAATGCCTCAACACTCCGCACACGTCATTCTCATCGTCTCTTTTACAGTTCACCTCGTCATTCACAAGTAAATTTGAAGCATTAGACACATGTGCAGCATCTGAGGTAATCAGTCCCTCAGCTAAGGGACTAATTACTTCATCTTCAGTACATAGTTGTACATTTTTCTCATTATATCATTGTATTGTATTGATAAAATCACTGGATGGCGAAACATCTACAAATAAAGACACTCAGATGTTGCACATGTGTCTAATTCTTCATCTCGTGGGTATTGTCCATCATCATCATATTCATCTTGTTCTTTCATTCGCTCAAGTTTAATTTCGATGTTTTACAGAACCTGTCAAAGTTCGTCCACCAGACCGTGCAGCATCAGACCGTGCAGCATCAGACCGTGCAGCATCAGACCGTGCAGCATCAGACCGTGCAGCATCAGACCGTGCAGCACCAGACCGTGCAGCATCAGACCGTGCAGCATCAGACCGTGCAGCATCAGACCGTGCAGCACCAGACCGTGCAGCATCAGACCGTGCAGCATCAGACCGTGCAGCATCAGACCGTGCAGCATCAGACCGTGCAGCACCAGACCGTGCAGCATCAGACCGTGCAGCATCAGACCGTGCAGCATCAGACCGTGCAGCACCAGACCGTGCAGCATCAGACCGTGCAGCATCAGACCGTGCAGCACCAGACCGTGCAGCATCAGACCGTGCAGCATCAGACCGTGCAGCATCAGACCGTGCAGCATCAGACCGTGCAGCACCAGACCGTGCAGCATCAGACCGTGCAGCATCAGACCGTGCAGCATCAGACCGTGCAGCACCAGACCGTGCAGCATCAGACCGTGCAGCATCAGACCGTGCAGCACCAGACCGTGCAGCATCAGACCGTGCAGCATCAGACCGTGCAGCATCAGACCGTGCAGCATCAGACCGTGCAGCATCAGACCGTGCAGCATCAGACCGTGCAGCATCAGACCGTGCAGCATCAGACCGTGCAGCATCAGACCGTGCAGCATCTCAGCTGTGACAGCCCGCGCTGTGTAACACATTCAACCTCTTTTATTGTACACCTCCCCCCATCAACCCCCCATCAACCCCCCATCAACCCCCCATCAACCCCCCATCAACCCCCATCAACCCCCATCAACCCCCCATCAACCCCCCATCAACCTCCCCATCAACCCCCCATCAACCCCCATCAACCCCCCCATCAACCCCCCCATCAACCCACCATCAACCCCCATCAACCCCCCATCAACCCCCATCAACCCCCCATCAACCCCCCATCAACCCCCCATCAACCCACCATCAACCCACCATCAACCCCCCATCAACCCCCCCATCAACCCCCCATCAACCCCCATCAACCCTCCATCAACCCCCCATCAACCCCCATCAACCTCCCATCAACCCCCCATCAACCCCCATGAACCCCCCATCAACCCCCCATCAACCCCCCATCAACCTCCCATCAACCCCCCATCAACCCCCATCAACCCCCATCAACCTCCATCAACCCCCCATCAACCCCCCATCAACCCCCATCAACCCCCATCAACCCCCCATCAACCCCCCATCAACCCTCCATCAACCTCCCATCAACCCCCCATCAACCCCCCATCAACCCCCCATCAACCCCCCATCAACCTCCCATCAATCCCCCATCAACCCCCATCAACCCCCCATCAACCCCCCATCAACCCCATCAACCTCCCCATCAACCCCCATCAACCCCCATCAACCCACCATCAAACCCCCATCAACCCCCCATCAACCCCATCAACCCCATCAACCCCCCATCAACCCCCATCAACCTCCCCATCAACCTCCCCATCAACCCCCCATCAACCCCATCAACCCCATCAACCCCCCATCAACCCCCCATCAACCTCCCCATCAACCTCCCCATCAACCCCCCATCAACCCCCCATCAACCTCCCTATCAACCCCCTATCAACTGCAGCGAGCCTACTGGCCCATGTCAGGCAGGTCTCTCTCGAGTCCAATACTTGTCACTTATAACAAGTGCTTATGTAGTGAAGTTGTGGAAGGTGTCATCTGCACCACGATGCAGTTATATCTTGCGTCTACTCCTGGACTCCACCTCCTGAGACGTCTTCAAGACCTTACACCTTAAATCTGTCACTGGACTGTTACCCACGAACATCCAGAGTAAGTCTTCCTCATCTCTCACACTCAAGTCCGACATCAGTCTTCATTATCTCTCACTACAATTTCATTCAGCCTTTTTCCCCCGTAGGTTTTTGGTGCAAGATATAATCTAGACGCCAGTGTGACTCACCCCAGTACGTGTGAGAACATTATGAATCACCAGCCAACCTCCCCTACTTAGTGCCAAGCTCCCTTACACAGTGTCAACCTCTCCTACATAATGCCAACCTCCCCTACATAGTGCCAGCCTCCCCTACATAGTGCCAACCTCCCCTATACAGTGTCAACCTCCCCTACACAGTGCCAACCTCCCCTGCACAGTGTCAACCTCCCCTACACAGTGCCAACCTTCCCTACACAGTGCCAAGCTCCCCTACACAGTGCCAACCTTCCCTACACATTGTCAACCTCCCCTACACAGTGTCAACCTCCCCTACATAGTGCCAATCTCTCCTACATAGTGCCAACCTCCCCTACACAGCGTCATCCTCCCTACACCGTGTCAACCTCCACTACACAGTGCCAACCTCCCATACGCAGTGAAAACCTCCACAACACATTGTCAACCTCCCCTACACAGTGCCAATTTCTCCTACACAGTGTCAACCTCCCCTACACAATGTCAACCTCCCCTACACAGTGTCAACCTCCCCTACACAGTGCCAACTTCCCCTACACAGTGCCAACCTCCCCTACACAGGGTTAGCTTTGGGTTCAGTGGAGACCCTAGCAGTATAACTGGCCCATTAACCCCACAAGTCAGCAGGTCTGCTCCCTCTCTCCCTTGTAACAAGTCCACAGTAATATATCAGTTTTGGAAGTAATCCTGGCCCGCCTGAGCCGCACCAAAGGCGTGCTTGTAATCACTTCAAGGAACAATTTGCGTACTCACTCTGGCGTGGTTATTGCATATTGGAGCCCCAGGGCGTCTTCTCTCTCTCTCTCTCTCTCTCTCTCTCTCTCTCTCTCTCTCTCTCTCTCTCTCTCTCTCTCTCTCTCTCTCTCTCTCTCCCCCTCTCTCTCTCTCTTCCCCCTCACCCTCCTTTCCCTTTATTCATCCTACGGTCCTCTAATTCTCCCTTCCTCTCCTTCCCCAGCCTTGGATGGGAAAGGGATTGTGGGAGGGCTGAGAGAGGACCTGAAAGTTTGTGGGTAAGGTTCTGGTTTGTGTGTGTGCGTGTGTGTGTGTGTGTGTGTGTCCACACACACACACATATACACTCAAAAACAGAATAGCATTCAGGGGCCTTAACAAAGAATCTTGTAGTAAAAAAACACACGCCATATAAGGCTTATCAGGGAGTAGACAGCACCAGAATGGAGCCCATACCTGGCCGGACACTCCAGCAGAACCAGAAGTTTGCAACAAGACTAGTCTAAAACTTAGAAGATAAAGCCATGAGGAGAAACGTTTTGAGAGAGAGAGAGAGAGAGAGAGAGAGAGAGAGAGAGAGAGAGAGAGAGAGAGAGAGAGAGAGAGAGAGAGAGAGAGAGAGAGAGAGAGATAGAGAGAGAGAGAGAGAGAGAGAGAGAGAGAGAGAGAGAGAGAGAGAGAGAGAGAGAGAGAGAGAGAGAGAGAGAGAGAGAGAGAGAGAGAGAGAGAGAGAGAAGGTCCAGGGTAGACATGATGAAGACGTACAAGATACTCCGAAGATTTGAAAAATAAACTCACATCATTCGAATCGTGAATCCCAGGAGCGAGGGGACAAGAGATGGAAGTCAAATACATGGATGTGTCACAGGGATGTTGAGAAGTATTTCTTCAGTCTCAGGGTGGTAAATAAATGAAATGAGCTAGAAGAGAACGTGGAAAAAACAGTACAAAGCTTCAAGAGTAGGTACGACAGGTACAAGAGGTGAGGAGCCAATTATACCGGAGACTGCAGTTTAACATTCAGTGGAAGGTTCACAGAGCTTCTCAAAGGGGTCAGTCTAACTGTACTAAGGAAGGAGACACTGGTAAGAAATAACAAGTATCGAACTTAAGTTAAACGAATGATAGAGGAGCCAGGAAACACAACAACAAATTTAAGCAATAAAAGAAATTGAAAGAAATTCAAATTTTTTTTTTTTGCCACAGTGGCTTCATCAGTCCTAAATAAAGAAGAATGGTGAAGATGAGTCCCTTAGCCTAGAGTCGATGTAATCAGTCCACCAGTCTTGTAAAGAATACAGCATAAGCGCGAAGGAGTGGCTTGTATACTGTAGACAGGTGAGGTGCAGCAGTCGTGGGGGGTATCACAGTGGACAAATCCACAGCAACGTCTTGGGATCTTGATACAGGGAATTCTTCACTTACCTAACCTATACCCATGACCTACTTCCACATGTGGATTTCTCTACTGTGATACCACCTACGACTGCTGCACCTCACCTGTCTAAAGTATATAAACCACTTCTTCGTGCATATGCTGTATTCTTTTCATGATTGATGGATTGATTACATCAACTCCAGGCTGAGGGACTGATTACTTCAAACTCCTTCTCATCTTCACCATTCTTCTTTGTTTAGGACTGATGAAGCCACTGTGTGGCAGAACGTTTCCTCAATAAAGATACGTAAGTGTTGCACATGTGTCTAATTCACCAACTTGTGGGTTGTCTGAAACATCTACAGACTAAAGGTTGACAATCTGAATGATTTTTTTATGACGGAGACTCAAAATTTGGTTAATGTTTCCAGAATTTCTGAAATAAAATTAACACCATTGGACTTCGAAAAAGCAATTAACAACATGCCCAACACTCTGGCCCAGACTCAGACTCTAGGAACTCCGCGTTCATCAACAAGTGCAAGAAACCACTTTCACCTGCCTTAAATATTCTATGGAGTGGGAGCGTAGACACAGAGGTCATCCCACATTCGTTAAAAACAACGAATATAGCCCCACTCCACAAAGATGGCAGCAAAGCACTTGATAAAAAATATAGACTGATAGCACTAACGTCCCACATCATAAAAATCTTTTTAAGAGTTCTAAGAAGCAAGATCACCAACCACTTGAATACCCAACAATTACACAACCCAGGGCAGCCTGAGTTTAGAGCAAGTCGCTGCTGCCTCTCACAACTACTGGATCACTAAGACGTGGTCTTGGATGCTCTGAAGGACGAACAGAATGCAGATGTAGTATACACAGATTATGCGAAAACCTTAGACTAGTACAATCATTGTGTAATATCGCACAAAATGTCTGATAAGGGAATAATGGGAAAAGTGGGCAGATGAATCTTTAACTTTCTAACCAATAGAACACAAAGAGTAATGTTAAACATTGCAAAGTCAGAGGCGGCCAAGTGAAAAACTCTGTTCCACAAGCCACAGTACTCGCCACCAACCTTTTCCTCATCCTCACAGCTGACAGTGACAGAGATGTCAATCATAGCACTTTGTCTTAATTAGCTGACGATACTAGAATTTGCATGAGAGTGTCACCATTGAGGACACTGTAAATCTCAAAGCTGATATAAACCAAGTCTTCAAATGCGCTACAAAAAAAAAATTATTATGTACAGTTAGGACAAATGTCAATTACTCCACTATGGTAAATTTTAAGAAATAAAAGCTAGATAGGTGTATAAAAGACATTCTAACTACATAATAGAGAGGAAAAACTAATGTGAAGGACTTGGAAGTGATAATGTCAGAAGATCTCACTTTCAAAGATCACATCAATGTTATTATAAAATCTGTTAGGGAAATGATAGGATGGATAATGAGAACCTTCAGAACAAGGGATGATCCTCTTTAAGTCACTTGTTATCTCTAGGCTGAAATTCTGCTGTACATTAGCTGTCCCTTTCAAGGCAGGCGAACTTGCAGATCTGGAGAATATACAGAGATCTTTCACTGTGCATACAAGTACAGTCAAACACCTCAGTTACTGTTACCGTCTGAACTCCCTTGACCTGCACTCCTTGGAACACAGGCGAGAAAGATACATCATAATTTTTACCTAGAAAATCTTAAGAGGGACTAGTCCCAAATCTGCACAGAGAACACACTCCCTACGTAAGCAAAAGACTCAGGAAGCGGTGCAACATTCCCTAGGGTACTCCCCGGCCCTGAGTACCCTAAGAGAAACCACTAAGTGCCAGTGGCATAAGAATGTTCAACAGCCCCCACCTGGCAGTCTGTAAGAGGGAGCTTGACAGATACCTAAAGTCAGTGCCTGACCAGTCGGGCTGTGGTTCGTACGTTGGGCTGCGTGGGGCAGGCAATAACAGTTTGGTTGATCAGGCCCTGAGCCACCGCGAGGCCTGGTCATGTACCTGATGATGCGGGGGTGTTGACCCCCGCATTCACAACTTGGTGAGCACACACACACACACATACACACATATCGTGTACACCGTGTATGTCAGGCCTATACTGGAGTATGCAGCACCAGCTTGGAACTCACACCTAGCCAAGCACGTAAAGAAACTAGAGAAAGTGCAAAGGTTTGCAACAAGACTAGTCCCAGAGCTAAGGGGTATGTCCTACGAGGAGAGGTTAAAGGAAATCGACTTGACGACACCGGAAGACAGGAGAGATAAGGAGATATGATAACGGCATATAAAATACTGAGAGGAATCGACAAGTTGGACAAAGACAGGATGTTCCAGAGATGGGACACAGCAACAAGGGGACACAATTAGAAGTTGAAGACTCAGATGCCTCACAAGGATGTTAGGAAGTATTTCTTCAGTCAGAGAGTTGTCAGGAAGTGGAATAGTCTGGGAAGTGATGAAGTGGAGGCAGGATCCATACATAGCTTTAAGAAGAGGAGAAGGAAGAGTGACCTAGTAGCGATCAGGAGCTGTGACTCGACCCCTGAAAACATAACTAGGTGAGTACATACACACACACACACACACACACACACACATGGAGAAGATTATCAGGAGGAGAGTGGTGGAGCACCTGGAACGGAACAAGAGTATAAACGCCAACCAGCACGGATTTATGGAAGGCAAATCCTGTGTCACAAACCTACTGGAGTTTTATGATACAGTAACAGAAGTAAGACACGAGAGAGAGCGGTGGGTAGATTGCATTTTCTTGGATTGCAAGAAGGCCTTTGATACAGTTCCTCACAGAAGATTGGTGCAGAAGCTAGAGGATCAGGCGTGTATAACAGGAAGGGCACTGCAATGGATCAAAGAATACCTGACAGGGAGGCAACAACGAGTCATGGTACGTAATGATGTATCACGGTGGGCACCTGTGACGAGCGGGGTCCCACAGGGGTCGGTCCTAGGACCTGTGCTATTTCTGGTATATGTGAATGACATGATGGAAGGGTTAGGCTCAGATAGAACTTCAAAGAGACCTGGACAGGTTCGACACCTGGTCCAGCAACTGGCTTCTCGAATTTAACCCCGCCAAATGCAAAGTCGTGAAGATTGGAGAAGGGCAAAGAAGACCGCAGACGGAGCATAGGCTTGGTGGCCAAAGACTGCAAACCTCGCTCAAGGAGAAAGATCTTGGGGTGAGTATAAAACCGAGCATGTCTCCGGAAGCACACATCAACCAGATAACTGCTGCAGCGAATGGGCGCCTGACAAATCTGATAATAGCGTTCCGATACCTTAGTAAGGAATCGTTCAAGACACTGTACACTGTGTACATCAGGCCCATACTGGAGTATGCAGCACCAGTTTGGAACTCACACTTGATCAAGCACGTCAAGAAATTAGAGAAAGTGCAAAAGGTTTGCGACAAGGTTAGTTCCAGAGCTAAGGGGAATGTGCTACCAAAAAAAAGTTAAGGGAAATCGGCCTGACGACACTGGAGGACTGGAGGGTTAGGGGAGACATGATAACAACATACAAAATACTGCGTGGAATAGACAGGGTGGACAGAGACAAGTTGTTCCAGAGATGGGACACAGAAACAAGGGGTCACAAATGGAAGCTGAAGACCCAGATAAGTTAAAGGGATGTTAGGAAGTATTTCTTCAGTCATGGAGTAGTCAGGAAGTGGAATAGCCTAGCAAGTGAGGTAGTGGAAGCAGGAACCATACATAGCTTTAAGATGAGGTATGATAAAGCTTATGGAGCAGGGAGAGAGAGGACCTAGTAGCACTCAGTGAAGAGGCGGGGTCAGGGGCTGAGTCTCGACCCCTGCAACCACAATTAGGTGAGTACACACACACACACACAGAAGACAGAACCAGAATGTTCAGAAGTACTTTTTAAGTCAGAGGATGGTTGAGAAGTGAAGGTATTTACATGAAGAAATACTGGAAACAAACTTAATACGCAGCTGCAGGAGAAGGAATGATAGAACTCCACACATTAGGATCAGTAATGCTGATCAAAGAAATTGAGGAGGTGAGGACCAGGAGCCGAGACTCGACCCGGGGAATCATTGTTCGGCAAGTGAACACAAAACGGTGAGAAATGAAAGCTCAAATAAATAAAAAGAAAGAGCAACGTGGAAAGAGAGAGAGAGAGAGAGAGAGAGAGAGAGAGAGAGAGAGAGAGAGAGAGAGAGAGAGAGAGAGAGAGAGAGAGAGAGAGAGAGAGACGAGTGAACTATAACCAGACAGAGAATATCACGCTCTGGCGTAGTGAAAAATGTGAACAAGAATAAAGATTAAACGTTATTCTGGCCACTGTATGTGTATGTATGTGTATGTATGTGTATGTATGTGTATGTATGTGTATGTATGTGTATGTATGTGTATGTATGTGTATGTGTGTATGTATGTGTATGTATGTGTATGTGTGTATGTATGTGTATGTGTGCATGTGTGTGTGTATGTGTGTGTGTGTTTATGTGTGTGTGTGTGTATGTATGTGTATGTATGTGTATGTGTGTATGTATGTGTATGTATGTGTATGTATGTGTATGTGTGTGTGTATGTGTGTGTATGTATGTGTATGTATGTGTATGTATGTGTATGTATGTGTATGTATGTGTATGTATGTGTATGTGTATGTGTATGTATGTGTATGTATGTGTATGTATGTGTATGTATGTGTATGTGTGTATGTATGTGTATGTATGTGTATGTATGTGTATGTGTGTGTGTATGTGTGTGTATGTATGTGTATGTATGTGTATGTATGTGTATGTATGTGTATGTATGTGTATGTATGTGTATGTATGTGTATGTATGTGTATGTATGTGTATGTATGTGTATGTATGTGTATGTGTGTGTATGTATGTGTATGTGTGTATGTATGTGTATGTATGTGTATGTATGTGTATGTATGTGTATGTGTGTATGTATGTGTATGTATGTGTATGTATGTGTATGTATGTGTATGTGTGTGTATGTATGTGTATGTGTGTATGTGTGTGTGTATGTGTGTGTGTGTTTATGTGTGTGTGTGTGTGTATGTATGTGTATGTATGTGTATGTATGTGTATGTATGTGTATGTATGTGTATGTGTGTGTGTATGTGTGTGTATGTATGTGTATGTATGTGTATGTATGTGTATGTATGTGTATGTATGTGTATGTGTATGTGTATGTATGTGTATGTATGTGTATGTATGTGTATGTGTGTATGTATGTGTATGTATGTGTATGTATGTGTATGTATGTGTATGTATGTGTATGTATGTGTATGTATGTGTATGTATGTGTATGTATGTGTATGTATGTGTATGTATGTGTATGTATGTGTATGTGTGTGTATGTGTATGTATGTATGTGTATGTATGTGTATGTATGTGTATGTATGTGTGTATGTGTATGTATGTGTGTATGTGTATATGTGTGTATATGTGTGTGTGTGTGTATGTATGTGTGTGTATGTATGTGTGTGTATGTATGTGTGTGTGTGTATGTGTGTGTGTGTATGTGTGTGTATGTATGTGTATGTATGTGTATGTATGTGTATGTATGTGTATTAAGGTATCGGAACGCTATTCTCAGGTTTGCCAGGCGCCCGTATGCTGCAGCGGTTATTTGGTTGATGTGTGCCTCCGGTGACGTGCTTGGTGTTATGGTCACCCCAAGGTCTTTCTCCCTGAGTGAGGTCTGTAGTCTTTGTCCACCTAGCCTATACTCTGTCTGCGGTCTTCTTTGCCCCTCCCCAATCTTCATGACTTTGCATTTGGCTGGATTGAATTCGAGAAGCCAGTTACTGGACCACATGTCCAGCCTGTCCAGGTCTCTATGCAGTCCTGCCTCATCCTCGTCCGATTTAATTCTTCTCATCAACTTCACGTCATCTGCGAACAGGGACACTTCAGAGTCTATTCCTTCCATCATGTCGTTCACATATATCAAAAATAGCACTGGTCCTAGAACTGACCCCTGTGGGACCCCGCTCGTAACAGGCGCCCACTGTGATACCTCTTCACGTACCATGACTCGTTGCTGCCTCCCTGTCAGGTATTCCCTTATCCATTGCAGTGCCCTCCCTTTTACATGCGCCTGATCCTCCAGCTTCTGCACTAATCTCTTGTGGGGAACTGTGTCAAAGGCCTTCCTGCAGTCTAGGAAAACGCAATCTACCCACCCCTCTCTCTCGTGTCTTACTTCTGTTACCTTGTCATAAAACTCCAGGAGGTTTGTGATACAAGATTTGCCTTCCATGAACCCATGCTGGTTTTCATTTATAACCTTGTTTCTTTCCAGGTGTTCGACCACTTTCCTCCTGATAATCTTCTCCATGACTTTGCACACAATACATGTCAGAGACACAGGTCTGTAGTTTAGTGCCTCGTTTCTGTTTCCTTTCTTAAATATGGGGACTACATTAGCTGTCTTCCATTTCTCAGGTAGTTGCCCAGTTTCAAGGGATGTGTTGAAGATTGTGGTTAGAGGCACGCACAGCATCTCTGCTCCTTCTCTAAGGACCCATGGGGAGATGTTGTCCGGTCCCATCGCCTTTGAGGTGTCAAGGTCACTTAAGAGCTTCTTCACCTCCTCCTCAGTTGTTCGTATGTCATCCAACACTTGTTGGTATATTCCCTCTTGATGTTCCCTTCTGTGCTGTCTTCCCACAGCTCTTCCTGTCTCTACTGTAAAAACTTCCTTAAATCTCCTGTTCAGCTCCTCACATACCTCCTGATCATTTCTTGTGAGTTCTCCATCTTCTGTCCTTAATCTGATCACCTGCTCTTTGACTGTTGTCTTCCTCCTGATGTGGCTATACAACAGTTTCGGGTCATTCTTGATTCTCGATGCTATGTCATTTTCATACTGTCGCTGGGCCTCCCTCCTTACCTGTGCGTACTCATTCCTGGCTCTGCGACTGATCTCCCTATTTTCGTGTGTTCTCTGCCTTCTGTACTTTTTCCATTCTCTATTGCACTTTGTTTTTGCCTCCTTACACCGTCGGGTAAACCAGGGGCTCGTTCTGGTCTTCCCGTTGTTACTGTTGCCCTTGGGAATAAACCTTTCCACTGCCTCCTTGCATTTTGTTGCTACATATTCCATCATTTCATTTACTGGTTTTCCTGCCAGTTCTCTGTCCCACTGGACCTCCCGCAGGAAGTTCTTCAACCCTATGTAGTCCCCTCTTTTATAGTCAGGCTTTTCCCATTCAACTCCTGTTATTCTCTCCACTTGCAGCTCTACTATGTATTCAAAGCACAGAACCACGTGGTCGCTAGCTCCTAAGGGACTCTCATACTTGATGTCCTCAATGTCTGAGCTGCCCAGGGTGAACACAAGGTCCAATCTTGCTGGTTCATCCTCCCCTCTCACTCTGGTAGTGTCCTTTACATGTTGGTGCATGAGGTTTTCCAGCACCACGTCCAACATCCTGGCTCTCCATGTTTTGGGACCCCCATGTGGCTCCAGGTTTTCCCAGTCAATCTCCCTGTGGTTGAAATCCCCCATAACCAGCAACTTTGCTCTGCTGGAGTGAGCTCTTCTTGCCACCTCAGCAAGTGTGTCCACCATTGCTTTGTTGCTCTCTTCATATTCCTCTCTTGGCCTCCTGCAGTTCTGTGGTGGATTATACATCACTGCAATGACCACTTTGTGTTCCCCAGACTGAAGTGTACCTGCTATGTAGTCTCTTTCTCCCGTCTCATCTATGCCTTCCATTTTCTCGAATTTCCATCTGTTTTTTATGAGCAGAGCAACCCCACCTCCCCCTCTGCCCCTTCTATCTTTCCTCATGATCTGGTATCCTGGTGGGAAGATTGCATCTGTTATTGTCTCCGTGAGTTTTGTTTCTGTAACTGCTATGATGTCTGGGGACTTCTCATTGATTCTTTCTTGCCATTCCTCATGTTTATTCGTTAATCCATCTGCATTTGTGTACCAAACCTTCAACTTCTGTTCTAATAATGTAACTGTGGTGTGGGGGGTGGAAACAGAGGGATCGGTGTGTGATGGTTGGTTTGGATTGTTCAGTTGCCTTGGGGGTGTCATGGCTGGAGTCCTTCTGCAGGTGTTTCTGGGGGTGTGTGCTTTTCCTTCCATTTGATCTTGAGTTATTCTGCTCTCCTTTTTCATTTCCTCCCATTTCTACTTTCGTTTTTGAACTCTCTCTTTCATTGTCTTCCTTTCGTCCTGTGTTCTGTCTCGATCGAGGTACACACTCCGGAACACCTGCTTGCCTCTCAGCTGTGCTTTCTCTTGCAGGATGATTCTGCCTTGAAAATTACTTTGAGAGGCCGATTCCTTTTCTTTGTGAACCACCCAATTCTCCGAAAATTTGCCACCTGGGTCATTTCCCCCTCGCCTATCACCTTCATGATATATTCAATCGCTTTTTTCTCCTCCTGCTTTCTTTCATCATAAGTTTCCCCTTTAGCTTCGTCTAGCCTATAGACAAACACGGATCACTTCCTTTCCACCTCCCACTGTGACTCCCATTGCATCCTCTGATGTGTTTTAGTTCCTTCCCATGGAGTGTTCCTTCCTTCAGTCCCTTCCCTAGTTATGGCCCCTATGCTTCTTGGTTTGTCCTTCCTGCTCACCTGTTCCTGGCCCCCACAGGTGTCTTTTAAGGTCCTTGCACATGTCCTAGTTCCTTCAATGTCTTCCAACCTCTCATTCTGTCCTAGTGTGGTCCCTGTCTTTGTTTTGGCCCCATGTGGGTTTGACAGGACCTCTGCATACAGTTTAGTTTCCATGCTTCCTTCAGACCTGTTGTCTGTGTTTGATGTAGCCATTGCCGATGCTACTTCTGTAATATCTTTGTCTCTGTGCTGTTTCAGATGTCTCAGCTCCTCTTCTAATCTCTCTATCTTGATTTCTGCTGCTGTGGCCTGTTGCTTCCACCTTCTGCATTCTGCTGCTAACCTCTCTTCCATCTTCCTTTCCAGCTCATCTAGTCTCCTTCCCCAGTCTTCCTCCCTTTTTTAGAGCTCTACCTCCCATTCCTCCCTCCCAGATTCGTCCTTGGAGCCCCTTGTCCTCATCCTGGTTCTAGGTTCCCCCGTTGCTCCACAGAAGGGGGGACGGGTGGTTAGGGGGAGGGGAATAGATGGTTAGGAGGAGTGGGGTTGGATGGTTGTGGGGGAGGGGGAGGATGGTTATTGGAGGGGTAGAGATAGTTGGGGGAGGGGGTTAGATGGTTTGAGGGAGAGAGGGGATGGATGGTTATGGGGGAGGGGGAGGATGGTTATTGGAGGGAGGGAGGTAGTTGGGGGGGTTAGACGGTTTGGGGAGGGGTTAGGTGGTTTGGGGGAGAGGTAGGTGGCTAAGGTGAGGTGGTTAGGGAAGGGGGAGAGGTGGTTAGGGGAGGGGGGGGTACGTGTTTGTGTCAAGTGTTTGTGTCAAGTGGTGGAGGGTGTGTACTCACCTATTTGTGGTTGCAGGGGTTGAGTCACAGCTCCTGTACTCACCTAGTTGAGGTTGCGGGGGTCGAGTCCGAGCTCCTGGCCCCACACTCCTGTGTGTGTGTGTGTGTGTGTGTGTGTGTGTGTGTGTGTGTGTGTGTGTGTGTGTGTGTGTGTGTGTGTGTGTGTGTGTGTGTACTCACCTAGTTGAGGTTGCGGGGGTCGAGTCAGAGCTCCTGGCCCCCGCCTCTTCACTGATCGCTACTAGGTCACTCTCCCTGAGCCGTGAGCTTTATCATACCTCTGCTTAAAGCTATGTATGGATCCTGCCTCCACTACATCGCTTCCCAAACTATTCCACTTACTGACTACTCTGTGGCTGAAGAAATACTTCCTAACATCCCTGTGATTCATCTGTGTCTTCAACTTCCAACTGTGTCCCCTTGTTACTGTGTCCAATCTCTGGAACATCCTGTCTTTGTCCACCTTGTCAATTCCTCTCAGTATTTTGTATGTCGTTATCATGTCCCCCCTATCTCTCCTGTCCTCCAGTGTCGTCAGGTTGATTTCCCTTAACCTCTCCTCGTAGGACATACCTCTTAGCTCTGGGACTAGTCTTGTTGCATACCTTTGCACTTTCTCTAGTTTCTTTACGTGCTTGGCTAGGTGTGGGTTCCAAACTGGTGCCGCATACTCCAATATGGGCCTAACGTACACGGTGTATAGGGTCCTGAACGATTCCTTATTAAGATGTCGGAATGCTGTTCTGAGGTTTGCCAGGCGCCCATATGCTGCAGCAGTTATTTGGTTGATGTGCGCTTCAGGAGATGTGCCTGGTGTTATACTCACCCCAAGATCTTTTTCCTTGAGTGAGGTTTGTAGTCTCTGGCCTCCTAGACTGTACTCCGTCTGCTGTCTTCTTTGCCCTTCCCCAATCTTCATGACTTTGCACTTGGTGGGATTGAACTCCAGGAGCCAATTGCTGGACCAGGTCTGCAGCCTGTCCAGATCCCTTTGTAGTTCTGCCTGGTCTTCGATCGAGTGAATTCTTCTCATCAACTTCGTCACCTGCAAACAGGGACACCTCAGAGTCTATTCCTTCCGTGAAGTCGTTCACAAATACCAGAAACAGCACTGGTCCTAGGACTGACCCCAGTGGGACCCCGCTGGTCACAGGTGCCCACTCTGACACCTCGCCACGTACCATGACTCCCTGCAGTCTTCCTGACAAGTATGTGTGTGTGTATGTGTGAGTGTGTGTGCGTGTGTGTGTGTGTGTGTGTGTGTGTGTGTGTGTGTGTGTGTGTGTGTGTGGCATGCAAAGAGTACGTAACCTTTATTCGGCGCATGGACACACCCTCATTTACAGGCTATCTCCCCCAACCAGCGAACCAGGTTGCTAAGAGTTGATGATGGGGCCCCATCGTTCAACTAGTGACCAGGTTCTAGCCAATAAGAAGGTGGGATTGACAATCGCAGAGGTTATGTGGATACCGCTCTCCTGTCTGCCCTTGTCATTCCCATTCTAGAGCTGGTTGAAGCACGGTCTGCTATCTTGTGGCTTCTCTTTCTGCTTTGCTTACCGTGGAGTGCACTATACTTATCTCTGTACATAGTGTACATATTGCTGTTATAAATTGGTGAAAGATAATATAAGTCTAAACTTTTTCTACTGTGTTTATTTGCTCCCATTACACCTGGGATAACAGGCCTTTGAAATCCTAGGTTGTAATATGGGTAGCCTGTCCGAGAGCTGGAGCTGGACTTAGAGAAACGGTTGAGCTTAGGGTGAAGCTTGTAGCAGGAACATTGTGTAGCTTGCTGTTTCGCTTCGCTTTACAAATTTTGCGTGTCAGTTGCTTATGATCAGCCTTGCTATTGTGTGATCGTTCAACAGCTCGCTACTAGCTTGTTCAGTGTGCTCGCTTCGCTACGGTCAATCTTGTGTGCAGTCGGCTTTGCTTGTATGCGTATTCTGCAATCGTACTGTGCATAGCTAAGCGTGTTCTGCAAATTAACGTGTTACGTTGGGGTATTCGTACTGTGCATAGCGAATAACTTATGCCACCTAGACGAGTCAGACGCCTGGTGTCGGCATATACTTTGCATAACCTACCTAAATTGTCCCTACAGCGTTGTTGGCAAATTGCTCGTTCCATTGGCATTCCCTATAAACGCACTCTCACAGCTGCGCAACTGCGTTCACTTATTGCTGACAAACTTATTGAAGAAGAGATGGCACATCAAACTCCTCCCTCTACGGGAGCTGGGGCAAAAACTCTTTATGTTCTCGCATGAGGAAGATGATACACCTACGGAGCAAAATGGTCAGTATGGTGCAGCTGGGTTGTCTCGAGGTGAATCAGCGTCGTTGGCACTTGAGCTGGCAAAAATCACGCTGGAGCAAACTAGGGAACAGAGAGCATTCGCAAGGGAAGAATTTGATAGGGAAAGAGAAAGGAGGCAGTTTTCGCATTCTGTAAACGATTTCAGTTTACAAAAAGCAGTACAGCTTGTTCCCCGCTTCAATGAGGCCGAACCAGAGCAATTTTTCGAAAGCTTCGAAAATCAGGCTCGAGCCTTGAGGTGGCCGGAACAGCACTGGGCAGCGTTGGTTCATACAGCATTATTGGGTAAGGCACAGGAATTTACGTCGGTATTAACTGACGCTGAATTCTCTGATTATCAAGTAGTGAAGACCACAGTGTTGGGAGCATATACATGTATCCCAGCTAAATATCGTAAGACCTTCAAATTGAACAGGCGGCAGCTTGGTCAATCCCTGGTGGACTTTGTGAGACAGCAAACCAAAGCTTTTACCAGCTGGTATAAAGCGAGTGGTGTCTCTAACTTTGAGGAGCTGGTGCAGCTTATTCTGATTGATAACCTGCTGGAGTCTGTGGGACCAGAGGTTCGTGTCTTTCTGCAGGATCGTGACTTAACCACTGCATTGGAGGCGGCCAGGTTGGCTGATACCTTCGAAACGAACCGCTCCTTGTCCGAGCGGTCCCGTCTCTCTTTTCAACAGTCTGGCGTGAGCAGAGATCGACAACATTGGAGAATGAAGTACCAGCCGGAGGGAGAGCGTCTACGTCATCCAACCAAGTCACCTGGTGAGCCACGCTTCTCAACATATGGTCCCCCTGCGGAGAGGCAAACTACTTATGGAGCATCTCGACAACAATATCCAGAGAGGCACCAGCCAGAACGACACCACTTGCAACGTCATCAGGGAGTAAAGGGCAAGCCTGTCGTCTGCTTCAGGTGTAATAAAGTAGGTCACATCAGTTCCAACTGCCCCCAAAAACCTCAACCCATCGGGAAAATCTCTAATATCCCTAGTAACATGTCCCCTAGAGAAGTAGAAAAAGGTATGGCCCCTTATTATTGCGAAAGTCTTATTTCCCTTCAGGAAAACTCAGAACCAACTAAAGTAAATACCTTTAGAGATACTGGAGCATATTGCTCACTTGTCAGAGAAGGAATATTACCCCTTTCAGAGAATACTTCCTTGAATTCCTCAGTTTTATTGGAAGCCTATGGAGGAGCTATATATTCTGTTCCTTTGCATAAAATTTTTGTACAGTGCAAATATTACACTGGGTACTTGACTGTAGGTATCTCAAAAGGATTTCCCATGAAAAATGCCATGTTATTACTGGGTAATAACATTACTACTGTTACTTCGTGTCCTGAACCTATAATGATTAATGCTTCTCCAGTGTTGGCCATAACTCGGGCAACATCCCAAGGGTTGTCTGGGGAGAATGTTGACCTATCCTTGGACGACTCCGATCTCGGAATAGCCACGTTGTTTTATGAGACACACCGGCCGGAGTCTCGTAAATCAAGTGAACAGACCCCGATCAAGCCTTCCTATTCCCAGGTTGCAGGATTGCCAGATGTCTCTGTTTCCATGCCCGAGGGACTGTCCTTCCGGGAGGAACAACGAAAGGACCCTTCTTTAAAATTCGCTTTTCAGGCAGCCATGGGTAAATCCTCTTTGGGTCATCCAGTCAAGTATGAAGTTAAAAATGATTATTTGGTCTGCATTGAGACTGGTAAGGAGATAGAGGGCCGGCAATTATACGACAGGTTAGTGGTTCCAACCAAGTATAGACCTCAGATATTAAATATAGCTCATAATACGTCATTAGGAGGTCACTTAGGAATTACAAAAACCTTGTATAGAATCACAAAAGAATTTTATTGGCCAAAAT
This sequence comes from Cherax quadricarinatus, assembly GCF_038502225.1. Lineage (NCBI taxonomy): Eukaryota > Metazoa > Arthropoda > Malacostraca > Decapoda > Parastacidae > Cherax > Cherax quadricarinatus. The sequence goes on from NC_091314.1 coordinate 29,053,154, forward strand.
TAAAGAAAGATGTGAAGAATCATATTAGGTGTTGCCGAGAATGTCAGCAAGTTGGAAAACCTGGACATTCCATTAAACCTGCACCTCTCCAACCCATACCTGCTGATGGAGAACCTTTTGCAGATTTAATTATAGATTGTGTAGGTCCACTACCTAAGTCAAAGTCTGGAAACCAGTATTTATTTACAATTATGGATAAAGTAACCAGATATCCTGAAGCAATCCCTATGCGTAGTATCAATACTAAAGCTATTCTAAAAGCTTTAACAAAATTCATTTCTTGTTTTGGCATTCCTAAAACTATACAAAGTGATCAAGGTACTAACTTCACTGCCAAAGCATTTAGGGAAGTATTAACTAGGTTAGGGATAATTCACAACTTATCCACTGCCTATCACCCTCAGTCCCAAGGCGCCTTGGAAAGATTCCACCAAACATTAAAAACAATGATGAGAAGTTTTTGCATGCACTTTCCGACAGATTGGGATGAATCTCTACCGTTGTTGCTGTTCTCAGTACGAGAGACGGTGCAAGAGTCTACAGGGTATAGTCCGTTTGAGCTGATCTTTGGGCACAATGTACGAGGTCCTCTTCAGGTGCTCAAAGAAGGATGGATGGGAGAAGACGTAAGCTCAGCACTCTACAACCCGTCTTCAAGGTTGCAGGTGGCACGTGAGTTAGCCACGGCTAACCTAAAGATAGCTCAAAGTAAGATGAAACAGAGGTATGACAGAAGTGCACAATTCCGCTCCTTCCATCCAGGAGACAAGGTGTTGGTGCAGGAACCTATACCTGGCCACACCTTGAAAGCTAGATTTACGGGACCTATGCAGATAGTAAGTAGATTATCTGATTTAAATTATGTGGTAGCTCCCATTGATAAGACCTCAAAAACAAAAACTTACCACATTAATCAAATCAAGGCCTTTCATACACCAGATAAAGTCCCAGTAATGACTCTGTCCTCTACCTCTGAGGACGACTCTGACTCTTTGCACTCTATCTCTGAAATTAATACTAAACTTTCAAATTCTGTCCTCCTCAAGGATCCTAGCCCGTTAATGGATGGATTATCTGAAATACAAGCAACCAATTTAACTGAGCTTCTACAGTCATATCCTAATATTTTTTCGGATGTGCCGAAAAAATGTACGTTAGGTTACCATGATGTAGATGTGGGAAAATCTAAACCAATTAAACTCTCCCCCTACAGAGCTAATCCTGAAAAGCAAAGGCTACTTCAGCAGGAAGTAGACTTCTTGTTAGAACATGGTTTAGTGGAGGAGTCATCTAGTCCATGGGCTTCACCGTGCATCCTAGTAAAAAAGGCTGATGGAGGGTTTCGTATGTGCACAGACTACCGTAAAGTGAACGAGGTCACAATTACAGATGCTTACCCTCTTCCTCGTCTGGATGACGTAATTGACTTTGTGGGTAAGGCTACTTTTGTGTCCAAATTAGATCTCCTTAAAGGTTACTATCAGGTACCTTTGACAGATAAGGCGAAGGAAATCTCTGCCTTCGTAATTCCAGGAGGTCATTATCAGTATACAGTTACCCCCTTCGGAATGAAAAATTCCCCCTCTTCATTCCAGAAACTCGTCCATCAGGCTATTAAAGGACTTGAAGGCACGGCAGCATACCTAGATGATATTGTTGTGGTGTCTGATACTTGGGATCAACACCTACTTAGACTTAAAGCTCTGTTTGAGACCTTTAAGAATTCCCAATTAACAGTTAATTTATCTAAATCTTCCTTTGGCCAGGCCACTGTCACTTTTCTAGGCCATGAAGTAGGTAGTGGTAATGTTGCACCTAAACTTGCTAAAGTTCTTTCGATTAAAGATTATCCAGTTCCTCATGATAGGAAATCTCTTCAACGTTTCCTAGGCATGATAGGATTTTACAGAAGATTCTGTAAGAATTTCTCAGATATTGTAGCCCCTCTTACCTCTCTTACCAGTCATAAAGTTCCCTTTAATTGGACGTCAGATTGTAACACTGCTTTTAATAAAGCAAAAAGATTATTGTGCTCTGCACCCATTCTCCTGTCTCCAGACTTCTCCAAACCTTTTTCATTACAGGTTGATGCTTGTGAGTCTGGGGTTGGGGCGGTACTATTACAAATCGGGAACAAGGAGCTGCAGCCAATCGCATACTTTTCAGCCAAGTTCCAGCCAC
>NC_091314.1:29060334-29092834 GCF_038502225.1 Cherax quadricarinatus
GTGTGTGTGTGTGTGTGTCTGTGTAGTGTGTGTCTGTAGTGTGTGTGTGTGTAGTGTGTGTCTGTAGTGTGTGTGTGTGTGTGTAGTATGTGTCCGTAGTGTGTGTGTGTGTGTGTAGTATGTGTCCGTAGTGTGTGTGTGTGTGTAGTGTGTGTGTGTGTGTGTGTGTGTGTGTGTGTGTCTGTGTGTGTGTGTGTGTAGTGTGTGTGTGTGTAGTGTGTGTGTATGTATGTATTGTGTGTATGTAGTGTGTGTGTGTGTAGTGTGTGTGTGTGTGCGTGTGTGTGTGTGGTGTGTATGTGCTGTATGTACTAGTATATACAAGTGTGTGAGAATGTGTGTATGTGCTGAAAGTTGCTCGTTATGTCTCAGTAAGACTCGACTCGACTTAAACACTAACTAAACATCCTCAAATAATCTAACTTTTTGACCAACCAGGCAATCAAAACAGCCTGCTTGAACAGTAGGATGAACGATTCGCCGAACAGGAATATAACAAGCAGCAGCAGCGGCACAGCGTCAGGAACAAGGAAACAAAATAACGACCCTAACTGGGGACCTTCAGCAGATCCTCCATAAAAGGCATAAAGCTCCCTTAATACTGAATCTAAGTTCAGCATAACCAAATCCCCGACTACAACAATGCACAGATACCAGACAAAATAAGTCAGAAGCTATCGTTTAGGACCTGGGTTAACTTAGAGTGTTAGTACGACACAACCTCAGTAAAACGTCAAAAATCACAAAGTCTGAACAGAGTTACACAGAGTTACAAGAAGTACGTTTCGTCTCACCACCGAAACCATACTCTATCAAAACTGAGTCTAAATAACGAAGAAATAGCCAGAGAGAAGGAAAGAGAGGTGTTGGTCGAGCAAGGACCAGCAGAGGAGAGAACGAGCAAGGGAGGGCAGTCTCGCAGCTCAGTTGTGATCACTGGAGTGTCCCGTGGACTCCAGCAAGGTGCGAGGTGCAGCCTAACACTAACAAGCGAGGTGACAGTTAACAAGGCAGTTTGCCAGTGCGGACAGCCACTCAACACTCTCGAACAGCGAGCACAGGAAGTGTAAATGTTACATCCTACCTAATAACATAGCTAAATTAAATAATAATATAAAGCAAAATATATTCAGTTTAGCTAATATTGAAAATATCACCAGTATAAAATTATATGAACAGGTAATATACATCAAAATTACAGTATATACATTGGGCCCCATTCAGGGGGCGCAACACTTCCATTGGTCTGTCACTGTTAAGAATAAATCCTGTCACTAGTCTATCAGTCTCATGAATAAATCCTTGTAACCCTCGTCTCCACTTTACCTCAAGTCACAGTTGCATCTTCTTCTTCTTGTTCATCTTCTTGTAAGTGGTAAGAAGTCTTATTCTAGTCTTCCACGTAATTTTGCACTCTTACATGTGGTCATCACGTCTCCTCCTTTCCTCGTATCAACCGGCGTTGCCAACTTCAGTGTTAAAAATCTTTCCTTACAGCTCATATTATTTTTTTTTCGGCTGAGGCACGACTGCTGCAGGTCGTGTGTGGACCTTGCCTAACTCCCCCACATGTTTATATAAGGTCTGACCACCACACACCTGCTGTATATACCACTTTTTTTTTTTGCCTAACATACATTGTCAGCAACTTTAATTTAGCATCTCACCCTCCATGTATATGAGTGCTGTTGTTGTACTGTCAGCCAGCGTACCGTACAAGCTTCTCACAGTTACGTTATACGATCTTAAAATGATAATAGTTGTGGTACATAATAAAGTTTAGGCCTCTCTCTCACACTCTCTTACTCTTATTCTTTCTCTCTCTCTTTCTCATTTTCACTTTCATTATCTGGTCTCACACTCTACGTTCTTCTTGTGGCTTGTTCTCACTTTCTCCCATTTACATTATACGGGATATCTTTTTAAATCTCATCAGAAACAACGACAACAACAGCAACACCAACAACCATAGCAACAACAACCACAACAACAACAACCACAACAACAACAACCACAACAACAATAACCACAACAACAACAACCACAGCAACAACACAACAACAACACCAACCACAACAACAACAACAATCACATCAAAAACAACCACAACAACAACTACAACAACAACAACCACAGCAACAACAACAGACACAACAACAACCACAGCAGCAACAACAACAATCACATCAAAAACAACCACAGCAACAACCACAGCAACAACAACAACAACCACATCAACAACAACCACAGCAACAACAACAATCACAACAACAACAACCACAACAACAACTACAACAACAACAACCACAGCAACAACAACAGACACAACAACAACAACCACAGCAGCAACAACAACAACCACAACAACAACAACCACAACAACAACAATAACCACAGCAACAACAGCAATAAACACAGCAATAACAGCAACAACAACAACCACAACAACAATAACCACAGCAACAACCACAGCAACAACAAAAGACACAGCAACAACAACCACGGCAACAACAACAACAACTACAGCAACAACAACAACAATCACAGCAACAACAACAACAGCAACAACAACAACAACAATCACAGCAACAACAACCACAACAACAACAACAGCAACCACAGCAACAACAACAACCACAGCAACAACAACAACCACAACAACAACAACAACAACCACAGCAACAACAACAACCACAACAACAACAACAACGACAGCAACAACAACCACAACAACAACAACAACAACCACAGCAACAACAACAACCACAACAACAACAACAACGACAGCAACAACAACAACCACAGCAACAACAACCACAGCAACAACAACAACCACAGCAACAACAACAACCACAGCAACAGCAACAACAACCACAGCAACAACAACAGACACAACAACAACCACAGCAACAACAACAACCACAGCAACAACAACAGACGCAACAACAACCACAGCAACAACAACAACCACAGCAACAACAACAACCACAGCAACAACAACAACCACAGCAACAACAACCACAGCAACAACAACAACCACAGCAACAACAACAACCACAGCAACAACAACAACCACAGCAACAGCAACAACAACCACAGCAACAACAACAGACGCAACAACAACCACAGCAACAACAACCACAGCAACAACAACAACCACAGCAACAACAACAACCACAGCAACAACAACCACAGGAGTGCATCAAATAAACTCAAAACAAGAACAACAAGGACAATAACAAACACAACAACAGGAGCATAAAACAAGCAGAAACAACTACACACGACCCCCCTCCCCCTCCCCCTCCCCTCCCCCTCCCCTCCCAGCCTTCCCCCGTCACCACTCTTGTAAAAAATCTATTGCAGTGCTTGTCACTGCATGAGTGTTCTATAACACTGTCTATCACTGCATGACTGTCCTGTATCACTGTCTATCACTGCATGACTGTCCTGTAACACTGTCTATCACTGCATGACTGTCCTGTAACACTGTCTATCACTGCATGACTGTCCTGTAACACTGTCTATCACTGCATGACTGTCCTGTAACACTGTCTATCACAGCATGACTGTCCTGTAACACTATCACCGCATGACTGTCCTGTAACACTGTTTATCACTGCATGACTGTCCTGTAACACTGTCTATCACTGCATGACTGTCCTGTAACACTGTCTATCACTGCATGACTGTCCTGTAACACTGTCTATCACTGCATGACTGTCCTGTAACACTGTCTATCACCGCATGACTGTCTTGTAACACTGTCTATCACTGCATGACTGTCCTGTAACACTGTCTATCACTGCATGACTGTCTTGTAACACTGTCTATCACTGCATGACTGTCCTGTAACACTGTCTATCACTGCATGACTGTCCTGTAACACTGTCTATCACCGCATGACTGTCTTGTAACACTGTCTATCACCGCATGACTGTCCTGTAACACTGTCTATCACTGCATGACTGTCCTGTAACACTGTCTATCACTGCATGACTGTCCTGTAACACTGTCTATCACTGCATGACTGTCCTGTAACACTGTCTATCACCGCATGACTGTCTTGTAACACTGTCTATCACCGCATGACTGTCCTGTAACACTGTCTATCACTGCATGACTGTCCTGTAACACTGTCTATCACTGCATGACTGTCCTGTAACACTGTCTATCACTGCATGACTGTCCTGTAACACTGTCTATCACTGCATGACTGTCCTGTAACACTGTCTATCACTGCATGACTGTCCTGTAACACTGTCTATCACCGCATGACTGTCTTGTAACACTGTCTATCACTGCATGACTGTCCTGTAACACTGTCTATCACTGCATGACTGTCCTGTAACACTGTCTATCACTGCATGACTGTCCTGTAACACTGTCTATCACTGCATGACTGTCCTGTAACACTGTCTATCACCGCATGACTGTCTTGTAACACTGTCTATCACTGCATGACTGTCCTGTAACACTGTCTATCACCGCATGACTGTCCTGTATCACTGTCTATCACTGCATGACTGTCCTGTAACACTGCCTATCACAGCAGGATTGTCCTGTAACACTGCCTATCACTGCATGACTGTTCTGTAACACTGCCTATCACCGCATTACTGTCCTGTAACACTGTCTATCACTGCATGACTGTCCTGTAACACTGTCTATCACAGCATGACTGTCCTGTAACACTGCCTATCACAGCATGACTGTCCTGTAACACTGTCTATCACAGCATGACTGTCCTGTAACACTGTCTATCACTGCATGACTGTCCTGTAACACTGTCTATCACAGCATGACTGTCCTGTAACACTGTCTATCACAGCATGACTGTCCTGTAACACTGTCTATCACTGCATGACTGTCCTGTAACACTGTCTATCACAGCATGACTGTCCTGTATCAGGGTCTATCACTGTATGACTGTTCTGTAACACTGCCTATCACCGCATGACTGTCCTGTAACACTGTCTATCACTGCATGACTGTCCTGTATCACTGTCTATCACTGCATGACTGTCCTGTAACACTGTCTATCACAGCAGGATTGTCCTGTAACACTGTCTATCACTGCATGACTGTCCTGTAACACTGTCTATCACAGCAGGATTGTCCTGTAACACTGTCTATCACTGCATGACTGTCCTGTAACACTGTCTATCACAGCATGACTGTCCTGTAACACTGTCTATCACAGTATGACTGTCCTGTAACACTGTCTATCACTACATGACTGTCCTGTAACACTGTCTATCACAGCATGACTGTCCTGTATCACTGTCTATCACTGTATGACTGTTCTGTAACACTGCCTATCACCGCATGACTGTCCTGTAACACTGTCTATCACTGCATGACTGTCCTGTAACACTGTCTATCACAGCATGACTGTCCTGTAACACTGCCTATCACAGCATGACTGTCCTGTAACACTGTCTATCACAGCATGACTGTCCTGTAACACTGTCTATCACTGCATGACTGTCCTGTAACACTGTCTATCACAGCATGACTGTCCTGTAACACTGTCTATCACAGCATGACTGTCCTGTAACACTGTCTATCACTGCATGACTGTCCTGTAACACTGTCTATCACAGCATGACTGTCCTGTATCACTGTCTATCACTGCATGACTGTCCTGTAACACTGTCTATCACAGCATGACTGTCCTGTAACACTGTCTCTCACAGCATGACTGTTCTGTAACACTGCCTATCACCGCATGACTGTCCTGTAACACTGTCTATCACTGCATGACTGTCCTGCAATACTATCACAGCATGGCTGTCCTGTAACACTGTCTATCACAGCATGACTGTCCTGTAACACTGTCTATCACAGCATGACTGTTCTGTAACACTGCCTATCACCGCATGACTGTCCTGTAACACTGTCTATCACTGCATGACTGTCCTGCAATACTATCACCGCATGACTGTCCTGTAACACTGCTTATCACTGCATGACTGTCCTGTAACACTGTCTATCACTGCATGACTGTCCTGTAACACTGTCTATCACAGCATGACTGTCCTGTAACACTATCTATCACTGCATGACTGTCCTGTAACACTGTCTATCACAGCATGACTGTCCTGTAACACTGTCTATCACAGCATGACTGTCCTGTATCACTGTCTATCACTGCATGACTGTCCTGTAACACTGTCTATCACTGCATGGCTGTCCTGTAACACTGTCTATCACAGCATGACTGTCCTGTAACACTGCCTATCACTGCATGACTGTTCTGTAGCACTGTCTATCACAGCATGACTGTCCTGTAACACTGTCTATCACAGCATGACTGTCCTGTAACACTGTCTATCGCTGCATGACAGTCTTGTAACAATGTCTATCACTGCATGACAGTCTTGTAACACTGTCTATCACTGCATGACTGTCCTGTAACACTGTCTATCACAGCATGACTGTCCTGTAACACTGTCTATCACTGCATGACTGTCCTGTAACACTGTCTATCACTGCATGACTGTCCTGTAACACTGTCTATCACTGCATGACTGTCCTGTAACACTGTCTATCACAGCATGACTGTCCTGTAACACTGTCTATCACAGTATGACTGTCCTGTAACACTGCCTATCACTGCATGACTGTCCTGTAACACTGTCTACCACTGCAAGACTGTCCTGTAACACTGTCTATCACTGCATGACTGTCCTGTAACACAGTCTATCACAGCATGACTGTCCTGTAACACTGTCTATCACAGCATGACTGTCCTGTATCACTGTCTATCACTGCATGAATGTTCTGTAACACTGCCTATCACTGCATGACTGTCCTGTAACACTGTCTGTCACTGCATGACTGTCCTGTAACACTGTCTATCACAGCATGACTGTCCTGTATCACTGTCTATCACTGCATGAATGTTCTGTAACACTGCCTATCACAGCATGACTTTCCTGTAACACTGTCTATCACTGCATGACAGTCTTGTAACACTGTCTATCACTGCATGACTGTACTGTAACACTGTCTATCACTGCATGACTGTCCTGTAACACTGTCTATCACTGCATGACTGTCCTGTAACACTATCACTGCATGACAGTCTTGTAACAATGTCTATCACAGCATGACTGTCCTGTAACACCGTCTATCACTGCATGACTGTCCTGTAACACTGTCTATCACAGCATGACTGTCCTGTAACACTGTCTATCGCTGCATGACAGTCTTGTAACAATGTCTATCACTGCATGACAGTCTTGTAACACTGTCTATCACTGCATGACTGTCCTGTAACACTGTCTATTACTGCATGACTGTCCTGTAACACTGTCTATCGCTGCATGACAGTCTTGTAACAATGTCTATCACTGCATGACAGTCTTGTAACACTGTCTATCACTGCATGACTGTCCTGTAACACTGTCTATCACTGCATGACTGTCCTGTAACACTGTCTATCACAGCATGACTGTCCTGTAACACTATCTATCACTGCATGACTGTACTGTAACACTGTCTATCACAGCATGACTGTCCTGTAACACTATCTATCACAGCATGACTGTCCTGTAACACTATCTATCACTGCATGACTGTCCTGTAACACTGTCTATCACAGCATGACTGTCCTGTAACACTATCTATCACTGCATGGCTGTACTGTAACACTGTTGCACCTGATCGTAAGTAAATCAGAAACTCTCAACTTGGCAGCGCAGAGGAAAACCAAACCAGCAGAAATAAATTTCTTAATCCGCGTATTCCTTCACCACAATATATATACATATATATATATATATATATATATGTGTGTGTGTGTGTGTGTGTGTGTGTGTGTGTGTGTGTGTGTGTGTGTGTGTGTGTGTGTGTGTGTGTGTGTGTGTGTGTGTGTGTGTATTACAAAAAAGTAATTTTTAAAAGAAGATGATGTTAAGATTTACTCCTTTTGTAATAAAGAGTTCGGGATACATAAATACACACATTAAAATAAATTAATCTTTAATCAACTATCTTTGGTCTAGAGGTATTTGAACTATGATATATAATATGTACATATGTGTGTGTGTGGGTGTTACAATCAGTAACAAAGGCAACACTATGAACAGTGTTGCCAACTAGTGGAGGTGTGTCAACCTGTCTTAATGAGCTGAATACGTCTCTTTGCAAAGTTCGTGCCCCTCAAGGAAGGTTCCTTGATGTTGGTGAGGGGCTCTTGGTTAAGGGAATTGGATCTGTGCTCCAGTTCCCCGAATTAAGCCTGAATGCCTTCCACATCCCCCCCCCCAGGAGCTGTATAATCCTCCGGGTTTAGCGCTTCCCCCTTGATTATAATAATAATAATAATGCAAAATTCGTGGATCTTCATGTGATTGGCTGTTCAACTACCAATTAGCATAGCAGTGGGGGCCCCAGAACTGCTACACTCTTAACTGCTAGTTCACTGGTGGAGAAGGCGTGCCGCCTCGGGTGTCAGAATATAATGTAACTCTTAGCATGCCGCAGTGACAGTCTTGTAACACTGTCTATCACTGATTGACGGTCTTCTAACACTCTATCACTGCATGACAGCCTTGTAACACTGCCTATCACTGCATGACGGTCTTGTAACACTGCCTGTCACTGCATGATGGTCTTGTAACACTGCCTGTCACTGCATGATGGTCTTGTAACACTGCCTGTCACTGCATGACGGTCTTGTAGCACTATCACTGCATGAGGGTCTTGTAACACTGTCACTGTATGACTGTAACTGTCAATCTCCCCGACCCCCTGGCCCCCGTCTCCCTCACCCCTGACCTCCGCCTCTCTAACCCCCGCCTCCCAGACCCCAGACCCTGCCTTCCTCATCCCTGACCCCCGCCTCCCTCACCCTCTGACCGCGCCTCCCTCCCCCTGACCCCCGCCTCCCTCCCCCATGACCCCCGCCTCCCTCCCCCTGACAACGCCTCCCTCCCCCTGACCCCGCCTCCCTCCCCCTGACACCGCTTCCCTCCCCCTGACCCCGCCTCCCTCCCCCTGACCCCGCCTCCCTCCCCCTGACCCCGCCTCCCTCCCCCTGACCCCGCCTCCCTCCCCCTGACCCCGCCTCCCTCCCCCTGACCCCGCCTCCCTCCCCCTGACCCCGCCTCCCTCCCCCTGACCCCGCCTCCCTCCCCCTGACCCCGCCTCCCTCCCCCTGACCCCCACCAACCACATACACTGTGGAATTGAATGCCACAGTAATCTCGTTCAAATAAAAAGTTTTAAAATTGGCCGTGTGTTGTGAGGGCCAGCGTGGGGGTCGTAGTAGGGGTTGTGGGGGTCGTAGTAGGGGTTGTGGGGGTCGTAGTAGGGGTTGTGGGGGTCGTAGTAGGGTCGTGTGGATCGTATTAGGGGTTGTGGGGTGTCGTAGTAGGGTCGTGTGGATCGTATTAGGGGTTGTGGGGGGTCGTAGTAGGGTCGTGGGGGTAATAGTAAGAGTCGGTGTTAGTCGTAGTAGGGTTCGTGGTGCTTCGTAGTGGACTCGTTGGGTTTTAGTGGGGTGGTGGTGGTCGAAGTGGTTTTGTCGGTTTTTAATGGGGTCATAGGGGTCGTAGTGGCGTACTAGAGGGGTTGAAGGGGTTATAGTGAGGTCGTAATGTCGTCGTAAGGGGTCATAGTGGCTTCATGGAAGCAATAGTAGTATAACAGGGCAACCTGGGGGTCGTAGTGGGGTTGTAGGGGAACCTGGTGGCTGTAGTGGGGTCGTGAGGATCTTAATGGCATCGTAGTGGGGTCGTGTGTGTGTGTGTGTGTGTATGCTGAGGTCAGTGGTCAGTACGCTGAGGTCAGTGGTCAGTACGCTGAGGTCAGTGGTCAGTACGCTGAGGTCAGTGGTCAGTACGTTGAGGTCAGTGGTCACCTGCGGTCATACCTGTCCTAAGCTCTGGGAGTTAGCGTGGGCTGTTACCAAGCACCATGGCTTGTTGTAGTGTTTTAGAATCTCAGGTTCAAGTGTTGAAGAAGGAGGTTCTACTTTTTCAGGAGGAAAATAGAAGGCTGAAGCTTCGCCTAGATGAATTTGGGATCGAGTATGAGAAGGATTTAGCTGGTAAGGAGGAAATGGTCACTAGCAGTGATAGTGGCAGCTGCTTTATGTGGCAAGTGGTTCACAGTTCAGGAAGAAGGAAGATAAGGAGGGTTAACAGAGAAGATGTGAAGGTAGGAAATCGATTCTCTGTTCTTCAGGACAAGTGCACTTCAGTGGTTAGTGAGTTTGAAGGTACCACTGATTCCCCTGCTAATCAAGGTAAGAATATTTTAATAGGAGATTCTCATGTAAGATATATGGACCGTGCTTTTTGTAACAGAGACAGAAAGGTCAGACAGAGAGTGTGCCTTCCTGGAGCTGGTGTTGGTGACATAGTCAGCAGGTTGGATAATATTATGTCAGGTAATGGGAATCAGCCCATTATCTGTCTTAGTGCTGGGGGTAATGACATTGGGAAGGGCAGGAGACAGGAGCTGCTGGATAAGTACAGGTCAGCCATAGAAGTAATTAGGTCTAAGGGAGGGGTCCCAGTCATATGTAGCATCTTGCCTAGAAAGGGAGTGGGCAATGAATGGATGTCTATGGGAATTGGTATAAACTGCTGGCTAGACAGGTACTGCAAGGAACTTGCAATCCCATTCATTGATAACTGGGACAAATTCTATGGCAAACGTGATATGTATGCAATGGATGGGATTCATCTCTCTGGGGATGGAGTGGTTGCATTAGCCAATTCGATTGAGAGGGTAATTGATGACTTGTCTAGGAATTTAAACTAATAAAGGTATGGGTATTTGTGGGAAACAATCAGGCTGCAGCATTAGGGTTAAAAACAGTAGTTATTACCGGGATACCTCAGGGATATGTTTAAAAGACAATATTCAAAATAAAGTTGCTAGTAATGGCAAATCAGTTGATCAACAAAGAGAGAGATAGTAGAGGGCAACGAGTGACTAGCTCCATTAAGGTTTACTATACAAATAGTAGGAGTCTAAGAAATAAAATAGATGAGCTAAGATTACTTACAGGTGTAGGTAATATAGATATTATTGGTATAACAGAGACCTGGTTCAACCTGAAAGATAGAGAAATGCCTTCTGAATGCAACATACAGGGTTATAAACTATTCCACACTGATAGGGTCAACAGGAAGGGTGGTGGAGTGGCGATGTATGTCGGAGAAAATTTAAATTGTTGTCTTAGACATGATATAAGATTAGAAACATCGAACACAGGATCTGTTTGGCTACAGTTTCTCGAGGGTCGTGACAAATTAATTTTGGGTGTGATTTATAGGCCCCCAAACCTTGATAGGGAGTGCAGTAAACTGTTATGGGACGAAATTCATAAGGCATCTAGATATGAAAATGTTGTGATAATGGGAGATTTTAACTTTAGACAAATTGATTGGAACAATATGACAGGAAATCTTGAGTCTAGTGACTTTCTTGATACGGTTCAGGATTGGTTTTAGAACAGGTTGTGACAGAACCAACTAGAGGAAACAATCTGCTTGACTTGGTTCTTGCCAACAAATATTCACTGATTAATAATCTTGAGGTTAATGATGAGCTTTAGGAAAGTGATTACAAATCACTTAGTTTCAATATATCATGGAATCACCCAGATAACTGCAATCAAATCTCTGTCCCAGATTTTAGCTTGGCCGACTTCATGGGATTGAAAAATTACTTGGGTGGGCTAAATTGGGATGTCCTGACTATGGGTCAGGTAGGTGATCTTGGTTGCCAATATGACGTTTTTCAGAGCATAGTTCTAGCTGCCCACACAACTTTTGTTCTGAGTAGGGAAATTAGATCTAACAAAAATGATCCCAAATGGATGAACAATAGATTGAAACATCTCATTGGTCAAAAGAGAGGCATATATAGGCGTATCAAAAGAGGGGATGGGCAGTTAAGAAATCAATATATTCAATTAAAGAGATAAATAAAGAAAGGAATAAGAAAAGCAAAAAGGGATTATGAGGCTAAGGTCGCAAGGGATTCAAAGACTAACCCAAAAGGGTTCTTTCAGGTATACAGAAGTAAGATCAGGGACAAGATTGGCCCACTTAAGAGTAACTCTGGTCAGATCACTGACAGTGATAAGGATATGTGTGAAATTCTCAATACCTACTTCCTCTCAGGAAAATACTAGTGATATTCCTGAAATAACAGATTATGTAGAACAGGACGATAATAAACTATGCACGATTGCAGTAACTATTGACATGGTCCTCAGACAAATAGAGAAACTTAAACCTAACATATCGCCAGGCCCTAATGAACTGTTTGCAAGGGTGTTAAAGGAATATAAAGTGGAACCTATTATACCTTTGGCTAATTTTTTTAACATATCACTACAAACTGGCATTTATTTAATCAATAATTGTCGAAGCAATTCGTAGCCATCTTGATAGGCACAGATTGATTAATGAATCTCAATATGGTTTTACAAAGGGATGTTCCTGTCTTACGAATTTACTAACATTTTTCACTAAGGTATTTGAGGAGGTAGATCATGGTAATGAATATGATATTGTGTATATGGACTTCAATAAGGCTTTCGATAGAGTTCCACATCAGAGGCTATTGAGGAAACTTAAGGCACACGGAATAGGAGGAGAATTTTTTTCCTGGGTAGAGGCATGGCTGACAAATAGGCAGCAGAGAGTTTGCATAAATGGGGAGAAATCAGAATGGCAGCACGTCACAAGCGATGTTCCTCAGGAGTCAGGTGTTGGGCCCGTTGTTGTTCACAATTTACATAAACGACATAGATAAGGGAATAAATAGCGACATATGCAAATTTACTGATGACACCAAAATAAGCCGTCCAGTTCATTCTAATGAGGACAGTAGAACACTCCAGGATGATTTGAATAGACTGATGCAAAGGTCGGAGAAGTGGCAGAAGCAGTTTAATATAGACAAATGCAGAATTCTAAATCTTGGACAGGAAAATAACCATGCCACATATAAACTAAATAATGTAGATCTTAATACTACTGATTGCGAAAAGGATTTAGGAGTTCTGGTTAGCAGTAATCTAAAACCAAGACAACAGTGCATTAGTGTTCGCAATAAAGCTAACAGAATTCTTGGCTTCATATCTAGAAGTATAAATAATAGAAGTCCTCAGGTTGTTCTTCAACTCTATATATCCTTGGTTAGGCCTCATTTAGACTATGCTGCTCAGTTCTGGTCACCGTATTACAGAATGGATATAAATGCTCTGGAAAACGTACAGAGGAAGATGTCAAAGATGATCCCATGTATCAGAAATCTTCCCTATGAGGATAGACCGAGGACCCTGAATCTGCACTCTCTCGAAAGGCGTAGAATTAGGGGGGATATGATCGAGGTGTATAAATGGAAAACAGGAATAAATAAAGGGGATGTAAATAGCATACTGAAAATTTCCGGACAAGACAGGACTCGCAGCAATGGTTTCAAATTGGAAAAATTCAGATTCAGGAAGGATATAGGAAAGCACTGGTTTGGTAATAGAGTTGTGGATGAGTGGAACAAACTCCCGAGTACAGTTATTGAGGCTAAAACGTTGTGTAGTTTTAAAAATAGGTTAGATAAATACATGAGTGGGTGTGGGTGGGTGTGAGTTGGGCCTGACTAGTTTGTGCTGCGGGGTCTGGTGCCGTGCTCCTTCCTTGAGTGGAGGTGACCAGACTTGGTGGGTCATTGGGCTAATCGGGGGGGGAACATGGGCCTGCTCCGCATGGGTCAGTAGGCCTGCTGCAGTGCTCCTTCTTTCTTATGTTCTTACGTTAAGAATCGCATTGAGGGGTCATGGGGAAATTTGTGGGTCGTGAAAGTCATGACATTAATAGCCACTACTTAACTGGAGAACGCCTCCTCTGGTTGGGTTCAAACTTTCACCATTAGTGTCTTAAGGAAAAAGTTAGTTTCTTTAGTGAGTTTTAAAATCTATTATTTATTAATTATATAAATAATGTTCTTGCGGTGTCAGAGAGTTTGTTAGTATGTCCGAACCACCTCAACAACCCCTCCTCAGCCCTCTGGATAATAGTTTTGGTAATCCCACACCTTCTCCTAATTTCCAAACTACGAATTCTCTGCATTATATTCACACCAAACATTGCCTTCAGACATGACATCTCCACTGCCTCCAGCCTTCTCCTCGTTGCAACATTCATCACTCATGCTTCAAGCCCATACAAGAGTTGTTGGTACAACTATACTCTCATACATTACCCTCTTTGCTTCCACGGACAAAGTTCTTTGTCTCCACAGACTCCTAAGTGCATCACTCATCCTTTTCCCCTCATCAGTTCTATGATTCGCCTCATCTCTCGTAGATCCATCTGCTGACACGTCCACTTCTAAATATCTGAATACATTCACCTCCTCCATACTCTCTCCCTCCAATCTGATATCCAATTTTTCGTCACCTAATCTTTTCGTTATCTCTGTAGCTTCCTTGTTGGTTCTGTAGAACTCTGTTCACAGAACATTGTCTAGACTTAGTGATTTTCGACGTTGTACTGAGGTTGTGTGTCGCATAGACACTCTGAGCAACTCAGGTCCTGAGCTCTAGTTTCTGACCTAACTTGTACTGGTATCTGTGTATTATCACAGTCGGGGATTTTCTTATGCTGAACTTAGATTCAGTAGTATGGGAGTTTTGTGACTTGTGGAGGATCTGCAGATGGTCCCTACTTAGTGTCGTTATATTATCTCCTTGTTCCTGATTCTGTGTCGCAGTTGCTTGTTATATTGTTGTTTGGCTTATCAGTCGTTTTATTGTTCAAGCAAGCTGTTCTGATTGCCAAGTGGTCAAGAAGTTAGTTGATGTGAGGACTTTGTCAGTCACTGGTTTAAGTCTAGTCGAGTCTTGAGACATAGCGAACTACTTAGAGCACTTACACACATACACACAAACTTATTTGTATATACATGTATATGTATTAGGTTATTAAATGTTAACAATGTACCAGACGGTACTTAAGACATAAATGTGATATGTGCCATCAGCACAATATTTCTGTACACGAGAGAAGTGATTATTATTATTTTGTTTAAATTTATTAATTTAATTTAATTTGATAATATACTCCTAGACATTATTATTGTTAATAAATTTATTAAATTATATTTCTTTAGTTAGTAGCCTACCAGTTGTAATCCTGATACAATAATAATTATTATTGAGTTCTAATGGATAATTGGACCAGGATACTGACTAATTGTTACGAAAACCCATTAACAGGCTTGGTGCTAGAAGGGCAGTCCTTTCTAGTATTACCTAGAGATCTCTATGCTTATTAGAAATGGCGTTTTTTGTAATAATACATACATATATATATATATATATATATATATATATATATATATATATATATATATATATATATATATATATATATATATATATATATATATATATATATATATTTATTTATTTATTTTATTATCACACTGGCCGATTCCCACCAAGGCAGGGTGGCCCGAAAAAGAAAAACTTTCACCATCATTCACTCCATCACTGTCTTGCCAGAAGGGTGCTCCACACTACAGTTTTTAAACTGCAACATTAGCACCCCTCATTCAGAGTGCAGGCACTGTACTTCCCATCTCCAGGACTCAAGTCCGGCCTGCCGGTTTCCCTGAATCCCTTCATAAATGTTACTTTGCTCACACTCCAACAGCACGTCAAGTATTAAAAACCATTTGTCTCCATTCACTCCTATCAAACACGCTCACGCATGCCTGCTGGAAGTCCAAGCCCCTCGCACACAAAACCTCCTTTACCCCCTCCCTCCAACCTTTCCTAGGCCGACCCCTACCCCGCCTTCCTTCCACTACAGACTGATACACTCTTGAAGTCATTCTGTTTCGCTCCATTCTCTCTACATGTCCGAACCACCTCAACAACCCTTCCTCAGCCCTCTGGACAACAGTTTTGGTAATCCCGCACCTCCTCCTAACTTCCAAACTACGAATTCTCTGCATTATATTTACACCACACATTGCCCTCAGACATGACATCTCCACTGCCTCCAGCCTTCTCCTCGCTGCAACATTCATCACCCATGCTTCACACCCATATAAGAGCGTTGGTAAAACTATACTTTCATACATTCCCCTCTTTGCCTCCAAGGACAAAGTTCTTTGTCTCCACAGACTCCTAAGTGCACCACTCACTCTTTTTCCCTCATCAATTCTATGACTCACCTCATCTTTCATAGACCCATCTGCTGACACGTCCACTCCCAAATATCTGAATACGTTCACCTCCTCCATACTCTCTCCCTCCAATCTGATATTCAATCTTTCATCACCTAATCTTTTTGTTATCCTCATAACCTTACTCTTTCCTGTATTCACCTTTAATTTTCTTCTTTTGCACACCCTACCAAATTCATCCACCAGTCTCTGCAACTTCTCTTCAGAATCTCCCAAGAGCACAGTGTCATCAGCAAAGAGCAACTGTGACAACTCCCACTTTGTGTGTGATTCTTTATCTTTTAACTCCACGCCTCTTGCCAAGACCCTCGCATTTACTTCTCTTACAACCCCATCTATAAATATATTAAACAACCACGGTGACATCACACATCCTTGTCTAAGGCCTACTTTTACTGGGAAAAATTTCCCTCTTTCCTACATACTCTAACTTGAGCCTCACTATCCTCGTAAAAACTCTTCACTGCTTTCAGTAACCTACCTCCTACACCATACACTTGCAACATCTGCCACATTGCCCCCCTATCCACCCTGTCATACGCCTTTTCCAAATCCATAAATGCCACAAAGACCTCTTTAGCCTTATCTAAGTACTGTTCACTTATATGTTTCACTGTAAACACCTGGTCCACACACCCCCTACCTTTCCTAAAGCCTCCTTGTTCATCTGCTATCCTATTCTCCGTCTTACTCTTAATTCTTTCAATTATAACTCTACCATACACTTTACCAGGTATACTCAACAGACTTATCCCCCTATAATTTTTGCACTCTCTTTTATCCCCTTTGCCTTTATACAAAGGAACTATGCATGCTCTCTGCCAATCCCTAGGTACCTTACCCTCTTCCATACATTTATTAAATAATTGCACCAACCACTCCAAAACTATATCCCCACCTGCTTTTAACATTTCTATCTTTATCCTATCAATCCCAGCTGCCTTACCCCCTTTCATTTTACCTACTGCCTCACGAACTTCCCCCACACTCACAACTGGCTCTTCCTCACTCCTACAAGATGTTATTCCTCCTTGCCCTATACACGAAATCACAGCTTCCCTATCTTCATCAACATTTAACAATTCCTCAAAATATTCCCTCCATCGTCCCAATACCTCTAACTCTCCATTTAATAACTCTCCTCTCCTATTTTTAACTGACAAATCCATTTGTTCTCTAGGCTTTCTTAACTTGTTAATCTCACTCCAAAACTTTTTCTTATTTTCAACAAAATTTGTTGATAACATCTCACCCACTCTCTCATTTGCTCTCTTTTTACATTGCTTCACCACTCTCTTAACCTCTCTCTTTTTCTCCATATACTCTTCCCTCCTTGCATCACTTCTACTTTGTAAAAACTTCTCATATGCTATCTTTTTCTCCCTTACTACTCTCTTTACATCATCATTCCACAAATCGCTCCTCTTCCCTCCTGCACCCACTTTCCTGTAACCACAAACTTCTGCTGAACACTCTAACACTACATTTTTAAACCTACCCCATACCTCTTCGACCCCATTGCCTATGCTCTCATTAGCCCATCTATCCTCCAATAGCTGTTTATATCTTACCCTAACTGCCTCCTCTTTTAGTTTATAAACCTTCACCTCTCTCTTCCCTGATGCTTCTATTCTCCTTGTATCCCATCTACCTTTTACTCTCAGTGTAGCTACAACTAGAAAGTGATCTGATATATCTGTGGCCCCTCTATAAACATGTACATCCTGAAGTCTACTCAACAGTCTTTTATCTACCAATACATAATCCAACAAACTACTGTCATTTCGCCCTACATCATATCTTGTATACTTATTTATCCTCTTTTTCTTAAAATATGTATTACCTATAACTAAACCCCTTTCTATACAAAGTTCAATCAAAGGGCTCCCATTATCATTTACACCTGGCACCCCAAACTTACCTACCACACCCTCTCTAAAAGTTTCTCCTACTTTAGCATTCAGGTCCCCTACCACAATTACTCTCTCACTTGGTTCAAAGGCTCCTATACATTCACTTAACATCTCCCAAAATCTCTCTCTCTCCTCTGCATTCCTCTCTTCTCCAGGTGCATACACGCTTATTATGATCCACTTCTCGCATCCAACCTTTACTTTAATCCACATAATTCTTGAATTTACACATTCATATTCTCTTTTCTCCTTCCATAACTGATCATTTAACATTACTGCTACCCCTTCCTTTGCTCTAACTCTCTCAGATACTCCAGATTTAATCCCATTTATTTCCCCCCACTGAAACTCTCCTACCCCCTTCAGCTTTGTTTCGCTTAGGGCCAGGACATCCAACTTCTTTTCATTCATAACATCAGCAATCATGTGTTTCTTGTCATCTGCACTACATCCACGCACATTTAAGCATCCCAGTTTTATAAAGTTTTTCTTCTTCTCTTTTTTAGTAAATGTCTACAGGAGAAGGGGTTACTAGCCCATTGCTCCCGGCATTTTAGTCGCCTCATACGACACGCATGGCTTACGGAGGAAAGATTCTTTTCCACTTCCCCATGGACAATAGAAGAAATAAAGAAGAACAAGAGCTATTTAGAAAAAGGAGAAAAACCTAGATGTATGTATATATATATATGCATGTGCGTGTCTGTGAAGTGTGACCAAAGTGTAAGTAGGAGTAGCAAGATATCCCTGTTATCTTAGCGTGTTTATGAGACAGAAAAAGAAACCAGCAATCCTATATATATATATATACATTGTTGATATAAAGGTGGCATATACGGTACATGTTGTTACGTGTGTATCACCGATTATAAGGCGAAAATCTCATCCATCTCCTCAGAGCTGGGGCGTGTGCCCAAAATACAGCAGGCATTACCCCTTTGAACAGCCGCACTGAGCCGCTGGAACAGAAAACTAGCTGCCCTGGGATCCCTAGTTACCCTGATGAGTCTTTTTCCCAGCTCCTAAAGGAATTTAGATGCATTCTTTCCCCATCCATGAGCTAAGGGTCTCTGAGCCTATGGGAACAAACATATAATGATGGGCAAGTTCTCCATATTTTCACGACTTTTGGGACTCCTTGAAGCTGGCAGCTGCCCCTCCTTCCTCCCTGGTGTATTGGAGATAGGTATCAGCCAAGGTAGATGCACATGTGTAGTCCCACACCACCTGCTTACCGTCCGTTCAGGCTTGGAGGGTGATACCATCTGGACGCTTCTAGCTTCTGGCTGCCATCAGATCTGCATAGCTGGGGTGGCTCCCTTACTGCTGGGCATCCGGCTGTTGTGAGGCTCCTATTGATAATGTTATTAACCTCCTCATGTCTTGCAATCTTTCCCTTGGATTTACGGCACACAAGACCATGGTACCCGAATCGGTCTGCTGCATCACTGCCACAAATACACCTGTGTTCGGCGAGAACAGGGGCGGCAAATCGAAGGGCAATACCGATGCGGATGGTCTGTGGGTAGTGGCATGTGCCAAGGCTGGAGTTGGGAACAGCCAACAGAAAGTCCCCAGCATGAGGGGCTCTCACTGCCAGGAGGCGGGCTCTGTCCTTCCCTGACACACTCTGAAGCATTGTTGAGGCTATATTTTCCACTACTGGACCATCCCAGTGCGATTGTTTGTAGTTGTTGGGGGGAGCAGGTCTGATTTCAGAGCCCGTTAGATTATCCCAGATCATTGCTCCGTCAATGAATTTTTGGTCCAGGACTCCAATCTTGTCCCTAAGATGTTCAGGGAGAATCGCTGCTACAAGCTCTTTGGATGCAATACATGAGGACAGAAAAGCAGGTAACGCAATCTGTGATGACTTGCGGACACCAATGCCTCCTAGTCTGACTGGAAGTGTAGCTTGGTTCCAGTGCCCGTCTTCTAGAGTAAGGTTAAGTACTTTCGTAAAAGTCTGCCTCAGGATACTGTTATATTCGTGCAGTATAGGGTTATCATATGAAGGTGCACATCTTAGGAAATATGTCAACCTGGGCAGACTCAAACACTTCGTGAGAAGGTACAAGGCATCGTGGGTGTCCAGATTGCCTATTCTTTGTTCCATTCTCCTTAACTCTTCCAATTTCTTCCTGAGAATTGTGTCAATGGCAATGCTTCCCAGAGGTGCTCCTAGCAAGACACTGTTTGTGGGGGCAATGACTGCTGCTCCTGGTAGTTTTGATCTCAATGCATTTATCACTTGTTGATTGATTGAGATGATTTCACATTTGGATGGATTCAGGATGAGACCCATTTCCTGTCCCCGTGTCATTACCTGTGTAAGGTCATGTAGGAGAGACTCCTTTGTACCTGCTAGTGTGCCATCATCTAGGAACCAGATGTTTAGCTCGCTGGTCAGTCTGACTGTGATTTCCCTAACTGCTATACAGAAGAGAAATGGTGCAAGAGGATCTCCTTGTTGGACACCCTCCGATGATGTGATTTCATGCTCTCCAAAGAGAATCATTGATTCCTTGCTATACCCAGCTGAAACAAAAATGAAGAAACCAGGGAAATGTTCTTGTACTGCTGCTAATACCACGTCTCTTTTCAGGAGATTGAATGCATTCTTGAAATCTAATTTTACCACTGCATTGTCCTCAGGCAGGTTGTTGATATACGCCCTTGTTGCATGAACCGCTGCTTCACTTCCTTGAGACCCCCCAAAGCCAAGCTGGTTTGGTTGAAGCATTATGGCTGCCTGTGCACGAATACTTCGGACAGCAGCTTTGGATACGAGGCGGCGTAACGTGTTGCCTACTACAATTGGCCGAATTCCTCCATCCTTCTTTTTAAGTGCACAAAGTGTTGCACCAAAAAAGAAAGGTCTAATTTCATCAGGAATCAGACCAGCCAAGGAATTGTTGACGAACCTTGTGATCTCTGAAAGCAGTGTCTCTGCAATTTCCCCAATAACTGGATTAAGCATTTCCTTTAAATGCTGTGGCCTTATTCCAGTGTAACCCCCAGCAGAGCCCGATGGGAACGACATTACTGCTTTGTAAATGTTTGAGTCTTCCACAATCAATGGTTCCATAGTGGGGACAGAGGTGTTGGAACTGTTGGTGCCACTGGTTTCCCTGGCAGGGTACTTTCCTCTAAGTGCTTCAGCCGTGTCAGCATCCCTGGGAGCAACTGTATCTTCACTGGTAATAATTCTGATTGCCCCCACTGTGTTGCCCTCTTCAATTTTCTTGCTCACCTGCACTCTGACTTTTTCACTGTCAGTAGAGTGAGTGGGGGTTCTGCCTCTCCCTTTTTTGTGTTGACGGGGAAGGCGAATGAGGTTATCAGCTCTAGGAAAATCTCTTAAGGATTTAATTATCATTGAGGCTAGTCTCTTTCCCCTTCTTTCCGGCACAGCTAAGCAGACATTGCCAAAAAGTAGCAAGTTGTGCCATGCCTTGATGGTTGGCGGAGCATTTAAGATAGTGGAACCATCGTTTACTTTTTTCAGGATGTCTGTAAGTTTCCCAGCTGCGTGTGGACGGGCTGCTTTGGGAATATATGTGAGTGTCCTGGTACCTGTTGCTTTAATTGCTTCCAAGATATTGTCTGATGAGATGAGATCTGTTGGAGAGGGTTCAGGTGCCTGAGTTGGCTCTGGATCATCACTTTCCACAGGAGGACATCCTGAACCAGGGCAACTACCGTGTTTGCGGAGGAAACTATTAGAGTTGAGACAATGAAGCTGTAAGCATGACCGACACTTGCCTCTCCTAGTATTGCCAGTCGTGCCATTTCCCTGGCTGCTTGCTTCCTCCTGGTTGGCATCCATCTGCTAGACATACAGTGGTGGAGTAGGCTCTTCCCCAGGCATAGACACTCGTCCAAGAACCATATACCCCTGTACTTGGTGTGAGCTGTTCGGGATCGGTTCCCCAGTTTTTTTCCCTTCATTTCAGCCGGCTACAACAAACCCTCAATTCTTTTGTTTGGAGAACATGAAATTCTCTCATCAGAGGGTGTTCAGCAGGGTGACTCACTAGCTCCACTTCTCTTCTGCGTGGCAGTAAGAGAACTAACTTCCAGCCTATGCAGTGAGCTCAACATCTGGTACCTGGATGATGGCACTCTGGCAGGTACTGAAGAGTCCCTGTTAGAGGACCTACAACTGGTGAAAACACAGGGAGAAGACTCAGCCTCAATCCCTCCAAGTGTGAAATCATCACAGCAAACCAGGAAATAATCAATGCTGTGCGAAGAATCCTCCCAGAAGTCTGTTACCACTCCGTCTAACAGTACCCTCTTGGGAGCACCGCTGGGTCACCAGGCCATCGACACAGTCCTCAAGGACAAATTGAATGACCCGATGAGAATGGAGGAGAGAATAAGTGATCTTGATGCCCGTGATGCTCTGTATCTCCTCACAAGGTGCCTTACTATTCCAAGACTCACTTCCTGAGGTGTGCACCCTCTTTTGACAACCCGACACTCTGTAAAGTAAAAGGACACAAGTGCAACTAATGTGACATTTATTGTGGCAACGTTTCGCTCTCCAGGAGCTTTATCAAGCTTGATAAAGCTCCTGGAGAGCGAAACGTTGCCACAATAAATGTCACATTAGTTGCACTTGTGTCCTTTTACTTTACATATTGTCGGTAATTCTACCAACTTTATTACAACCCGACACTCGACGAATATGACGCACACCTGAGGTCAACCTTTAAGAAGGCACTGAACCTGTCACTAGAGGATGAGCAATGGGATCAGGCAACCCTCCCAGTGCGACTGGGAGGTATAGGGGTGCGCAATGCAACGCATGTTGCTTTACCTACTTTTCTGTCTTCGTGTTTGGCTTCCAGTGCATTCGTCAAGAAGATTGTTCCCGAACGCTTGAGAGACGTGGTAGGAGCTGAAGACCCCAGGTTTACTGAAGCAGCGATTCGGTGGGACACCCTTACAGATTCCTCCAGTAGACCAGCTCCTCCCAAAGAACACAAACAGTCCCACTGGGACAAACCGATCATGGAAAAAATCGCCAACACAATGCTCTCCAATGCCTCAGGAAAGGACAAAGCTCGTCTCCTGGCAGTGAAGGCACCACACTCAGGAGATTTACTGTTAGCTGTTCCCAATTCCTCCTTGGGCACTCGACTAGACCCACAGGCCATTCGGATTGGTGTTGCTCTTCGCCTAACCGCCCCCATCCTCACCGAACATAGGTGCATTTGCGACAGGGCGACGGCTGATCAATTCGGACTTCATGATCTCGTGTGTCACACAGCAGAAGGGAAGTATGCCAGACATGAGGAGGTCAATGACGTCATAAAGAGAAGCCTCGCAACAGCCCGTTGCCCAGCTCAACGGGAACCGCAAGTGCAGAGGTTTGACAGAAGTCAAAAGTGTCCTGATGGAGCCACTATGTTACCCTAGAAGGATGGAAAGCAAATTGCCTGGGACTACACCTGTGCCGCCACATTGGCAGACACCTACTTGCCATGCTCCGTAGTGGAAGGGGGCGGAGCTGCCAGCCACAGGGAGACCCAGAAGATCCGCAAATATGAAGACCTTTCCCCTTGTTATAACTTCGTCTCAATAAGGTCAGAGACCCTTGGAGCACGGGGCAAGTGTGCTCTAAAGTTCCTCAAAGAGCTGAGTGAAAAGCTCATCATAGAAACCAAGGACCACAGGGCGACCAGCTTCCTCTTTCAGAGACTCAGTGTTGCGATCCAGAGAGGAAATGCCTGCAGCATTCTGGGCACGCGGCCCACCGCCAGGGAGCTGGACGAAGTATTCGAGATGTAGCTCTGAGTTACCTATGTTGTTTTACTTTCTATTGTATCTTTGTGAATGTTTTGTCAATGTATTTTGTCTTTAAATAAAATATATATTAAATATAGGGGGTGGTAAAAGAAAATTCTCAAACAGCTTCAGGGAGAACCTTGAGTTTTCCCTGAAGCAGGTTTATTCTTTTCTCTGAGGATGAGAGTTCCCAGGACAGTTCTAGAGGTGGTACCTCCCTATATGTATGTATATACATACATATATATATATATATATATATATATATATATATATATATATATATATATATATATATATATATATATATATATATATATTATTAACACACTGGCCGATTCCCACCATGGCAGGGTGGCCCGAAAAAGAAAAACTTTCACCATCATTCACTCCATCACTGTCTTGCCAGAAGGGTGTTTTACACTACAGTTTTTAAACTGCAACATTAACACCCCTCCTTCAAAGTGCAGGCACTGTACTTCCCACCTCCAGGACTCAAGTCTGGCCTGCCTGTTTCCCTGAATCCCTTCATAAATGTTACTTTGCTCACACTCAAACAGCACGTCAAGTATTAAAAACCATTTGTCTCCATTCACTCCTATCAAACACGTTCACGAATGCCCGCTGGAAGTCCAAGTCCCTCGCACACAAAACCTCCTTTACCCCCTCCCTCCAACCTTTCCTAGGCCGACTTCTACCCCGCCTTCTTTCCGCTGCAGACTGATACACTCTTGAAGTCATTCTGTTTCGCTCCATTCTCTTTACATGTCCGAACCACCTCAACAACCCTTCCTCAGTCCTCTGGACAACAGTTTTGGCAATCCTGCACCTCCTCCTAACTTCCAAACTACGAATTCTCTGCATTATATTCACACCACACATTGCCCTCAGAAATGACATCTCCACTGCCTCCAGCCTTCTCCTCGCTGCAACATTCATCACCCATGCTTCACACCCATATAAGAGCGTTGGTAAAACTACACTCTCATACATTCCCCTCTTTGTCTCCAAAGACAAAGTTCTTTGTCTCCACAGACTCCTAAGTGCACTGCTCACCCTTTTCCCCTCATCAATTCCATGATTCACCTCATCTTTCATAGATCCATCCGCTGACACGTCCACTCCCAAATATCTGAATATATTCACCTCCTCCATACTCTCTCCCTCCAATCTGATATCCAATCTTTCATCACCTAATATTTTTGTTATCCTCATAACCTTACTCTTTCCTGTATTCACTTTTAATTTTCTTCTTTTACATACCCTATCAAATTCATCCACCAACCTCTGCAACTTCTCTTCAGAATCTCCCAAGAGCACAGTATCATCAGCAAAGAGCAACTCTGACAACTCCCACTTTGTGTGTGATTCTTTATCTTTTAACTCCATGCCTCTTGCCAAGACCCTCGCATTTACTTTTCTTACAACCCCATCTATAAATATATTAAACAACCACATTGACATCACACATCCTTGTCTAAGGCCTACTTTTACTGGGAAATAATCTCCCTCTTTCCTACATACTCTAACTTGAGCCTCACTATCCTCGTAAAAACTCTTCACTGCTTTCAGTAACCTACCTCCTATACGATACACCTGCAACATCTGCCACATTGCCCCCTATTACAACCCAGGAGTTCAAATGGCCTGTTATCCTGGGTGTAAAAGGAGCAAAATAAGCACAGCAGAAAACTTTTGACTTATGTTATCCTTCTCCAATTTAGAACAGAAGTATGTACACTATATACACTATGTACAGCAATAGGTATTAGTGCACTCCACGGTAAACAAGGCGGAATAGAAGCCACTAGAGAGCAGACCGTGCTTCAACCAGCTCTAGAATGGGAATGACAAGGGCAGACAGGAGAGTGGTACCCACATAACCTCTGCAATTGCCAAAACCATTTTCTCATTGGCTGGAACCTGGGTACTTGTTGAACGACGGGGCTCCATCGTCAACCCTCAGTCCCCTGGTTCGCTGGTTGGGGAGATAGCCTGTAAATGAGGGTGTGTACATGCGCCGAATAAAGGTTATGTACTCTTTGCATGCTACACCCCCACCCCGAGAAGGCTCAGGATTAGGCTCCCACCTCCCAGTGGTAACTGTGCAGCCATGGCACAAAATAATGGGACCGCATTTCCTCTCAACCATCCAACTCTTAGATAGAGCTCAGCTTTTATCGTGACAAAAAGCCAAACCCTAAACTCAGAGCGAGACAGCAGACAGTTGGGTTAGCTTAGGTCCAAGACACGGGCAGATGGTAGCCCGCATCCCCTCACTAAAAAAAAAACCAATGTAACACGTTATTTGCAGGAAACACTTAGCTATGCACAGTCCGATTTCAGAATATGCATACGCTTACAAGGTGGATATGCAATAGCAAAGCTGACTGCAAAATCTTCACACCGAACAAGCTAGTAGCAAGCTGTTGAACGATCATACAATAGCAAGGCTGACCATAGCAAAGCAACTGACATACAAAGTTTGTAAAGCATTGGCAAAGCTAATGCAATGCCAGACAGCAAACTACACACTGTTCCACAAGACTGACCGTAGTGAAGTGAGCACACTTAACAAGCTAGTAGCGAGCTGTTGAACGATCATACAATAGCAAGGCTGACCATAGCAAAGCAACTGACACGCAGAGTTTGTAAAGCGTTGGCGAAGCTAATGCAATGCCAGACAGCAAGCTACACAATGTTCCTCCTTCCAGCTTCACCCTAGGCTCAACCCTTTCTCTAAGTCCAGCTCCAGATTCCCGGACAGGCCCCCATATTACAACCCTGGAGTCTAAATGGCCTGTTATCCTGGGTGTAAAGGGAGCAAAATAAACACAGCAGAAAACTTTTGACTTATGTTATCCTTCACCAATTTAGAACAGAAGTATGTACACTATATACACTATGTACAGGAATAAGTATTAGTGCACTCCACGGTAAGCAAGGCAGAATAGAAGCCACTAGAGAGCAGACCGTGCTTCAATCAGCTCTAGAATGGGAATGACAAGGGCAGAGAGGAGAGTGGTACCCACATAACCTCTGCGATTGCCAAAACCATTTTCTCATTGGCTGGAACCTGGGTACTGGTTGAACGACGGGGCCCCATCGTCAACTCTCAGTCCCCTGATTCGCTGGTTGGGGGAGGTTGCGTACTCTTTGCATGCCACACCCCCCTATCCACCCTGTCATACGCCTTTTCCAAATCCATAAATGCCACAAAAACCTCTTTAGCCTTATCTAAATACTGTTCACTTATATGTTTCACTGTAAACACCTGGTCCATACACCCCCTACCTTTCCTAAAGCTTCCTTGTTCATCTGCTATCCTATTCTCCGTCTTACTCTTAATTCTTTCAATAATAACTCTACCATACACTTTACCAGGTATACTCAACAGACTTATCCCCCTATAATTTTTGCACTCTCTTTCATCCCCTTTGCCTTTATACAAAGGAACTATGCATGCTCTCTGCCAATCCCTAGGTACCTTACCCTCTTCCATACATTTATTAAATAATAGCACCAACCACTCCAAAACTATATCCCCACCTGCTTTTAACATTTCTATCTTTATCCCATCAATCCCAGCTGCTTTACCCCCTTTCATTTTACCTACTGCCTCACGAACTTCCCCCACACTCACAACTGGCTCTTCCTAACTCCTACAAGATGTTATTCCTCCTTGCCCTATACACGAAATCACAGCTTTCCTATCTTCATCAACATTTAGCAATTCCTCAAAATATTCCCTCCATCTTCCCAATATCTCCTCTCCTATTTTTAACTGACAAATCTCCATTTGTTCTCTAGGCTTCCTTAACTTGTTAATCTCCAAAACTTTTTCTTATTTTCAACAAAATTTGTTGATAACATCTCACCCATTCTCTCATTTGCTCTCTTTTTACATTGCTTCACCACTCTCTTAACCTCTCTTTTTTTCTCCATATACTCTTCCCTCCTTGCATCACTTCTACTTTGTAAAAACTTCTCATATGCTAACTTTTTCTCCCTTACTACTCTCTTTACATCATCATTCCACCAATCGCCCCTCTTCCCTCCCGCACCCACTTTCCTGTAACCACAAACTTCTGCTGAACACTCTAACACTACATTTTTAAACCTACCCCATACATCTTCGGCTCCATTGCTTATGCTCTCATTAGCCCAACTATCCTCCAATAGCTGTTTATATCTTACCCTAACTGCCTCCTCTTTTAGTTTATAAACCTTCACCTCTCTCTTCCCTGATGCTTCTATTCTCCTTGTATCCCATCTACCTTTTACTCTCAGTGTAGCTACAACTAGAAAGTGATCTGATATATCTGTGGCCCCTCTATAAACATGTACATCCTGAAGTCTACTCAACAGTCTTTTATCTACCAATACATAATCCAACAAACTACTGTCATTTCGCCCTACGTCATATCTTGTATACTTATTTATCCTCTTTTTCTTAAAATATGTATTACCTATAACTAAACCCTTTTCTATACAAAGTTCAGTTAAAGGGCTCCCAATTAATATATATATATATATATATATATATATATATATATATATATATATATATATATATATATATATATATATATATGTCGTGCCGAATAGGCAGAACTTGCGATCTTGGCTTAAATAGCAACGCTCATCTTGCCATATAGGACAAGTGAAAATTTGTGTATGCAATAATTTCGCCAAAATCATTCTAAACCTAACTAAAAAAATATATTTCACTGTGTTTGTTTAGTATTAAATTATTGTAAACAAATCTAAAATATATTTAGTTGGGTTAGGCTAAAATAAATTGTTGTTGTTATAATAAGGTTAGGTAAGTTTTCTAAGATTCTTTTGGAGCAAAATTAAAATTTTTTACATTAACATTAATGAAAAAAATATATCTTTAAACGTATAAGAGAAAATTTTAGAAAGGACTTAATTTTAAATGAGTTCTTGCTAATTGACCAGTTTTACATATTCGGCACGACATATATATATATACATATATATATATATATATATATATATATATATATATATATATATATATATATATATATATATATATATATATATATATATACACACGTATATAATACCTTTAAAGTCCACTCAGTGTTTATTCTTCAGTTTGAACACCGAGTGTTTTAAGTCACACAACTCTATGGTAATGACTCGCCAAGTGTCAAGTAACTCTAGAATCGTTGTATCGTACACACTACTGTGTACATCTGCACATGAATACATTTACAGGTATACATAGGCAGATACACACATGTACAAAAGCATAAATACATATACACGTGCGTACATACATGCATATATCTCATGTTGATACTTACCATATCCCATTGCAATCTTATGGCTGTCACAGACTTCATTTTGCATGATTAAGCTAGACGATGCTGAGGTTGTGAGATACTGGGATATCTTCCTGGAATCATTGTGGTAGAAGAGGCTGGGCTTGTGAGATACTGGGATACCTTCCTGGGCTGTGGAAGTGGTGCTTGTGGTGGTGGTAATTGTGATTCATGATAGTGGTACTGGTGGTTGATGATGATAGTGGCAGTGGTGGTTGATGGTAGTGGCAGCGGTGGTTGATGGTAGTGGGAATGGTGGTTGATGGTAGTGGCAGCGATGGTTGATGGTAGTGGCAGTGGTGGTTGATGGTAGTGGCAGTGGTGGTTGATGGTAGTGGCAGTGGTGGTTGATGGTAGTGGCAGTGGTGGTTGATGGTAGTGGCAGCGGCGGTTGATGATAGTGGCAGTGGTGGTTGATGATAGTGGCAGTGGTGGTTGATGGTAATGGCAGTGGTGGTTGATGGTAGTGGCAGTGGTGGTTGATGGTAGTGGCAGTGGCGGTTGATGGTCGAGGCAGTGGTGGTTGATGGTAGTGGCAGTGGTGGTTGATGGTAGTGACAGTGGTGGGTGATGGTAGTGGCAGTGGTGGTTGATGGTAGTGGCAGTGGTAGTTGATGGTAGTGGCAGTGGTGGTTGATGCTAATGGCAGTGGTAGTTGATGGTAGTGGCAGTGGTGATTGATGGTAGTGACAGTGGTGGGTGATGGTAGTGGCAGTGGTGGTTGATGGTAGTGGCAGTGGTAGTTGATGGTAGTGGCAGTGGTGGTTGATGCTAATGGCAGTGGTAGTTGATGGTAGTGGCAGTGGTGGTTGATGGTAGTGGCAGTGGCGGTTGATGGTCGAGGCAGTGGTGGTTGATGGTAGTGGCAGTGGTGGTTGATGGTAGTGACAGTGGTGGGTGATGGTAGTGGCAGTGGTGGTTGATTGTATTGACAGTGGCGGTTGATGGTAGTGGCAGTGGTGGTTGATGGTAGTGGCAGTGGTGGTTGATGGTAGTGACAGTGGTGGTTGATGGTAGTGGCAGTGGTGGTTGATGGTAGTGGCAGTGGTGGTTGATGGTAGTGGCAGTGGTGGTTGATGGTAGTGGCAGTGGTGGTTGACGGTAGTGGCAGTGGTGGTTGATGGTAGTGGCAGTGGCGGTTGATGGTAGTGACAGTGGTGGTTGATGAGAGTGGTGGTGGTGGTTGGTGATAGTGGTAGTGGTGGCTGGTGACAGTGGTAGTGGTTGTTGACGATAGTGGTAGTGGTGGCTGATGATAGTGGCAGTGGTGGTTGATGGTAGTGGCAGTGGTTGATGGTAGTGGCAGTGGCGGTTGATGGTAGTGGCAGTGGCGGTTGATGGTAGTGGCAGTGGTGGTTGATGGTAGTGGCAGTGGTGGTTGATGGTAATGGCAGTGGTGGTTGATGGTAGTGGCAGTGGTAGTTGATGGTAGTGGCAGTGGTGGTTGATGGTAGTGGCAGTGGTGGTTGATGGTAGTGGCAGTGGTGGTTGATGGTAGTGGCAGTGGTGGTTGATGGTAGTGGCAGTGGTGGTTGATGGTAGTGACAGTGGTGGTTGATGGTAGTGGCAGTGGTGGTTGATGGTAATGGCAGTGGTGGTTGATGGTAGTGGCAGTGGTAGTTGATGGTAGTGGCAGTGGTGGTTGATGGTAGTGGCAGTGGTGGTTGATGGTAGTGGCAGTGGTGGTTGATGGTAGTGGCAGTGGTGGTTGATGGTAGTGGCAGTGGTAGTTGATGGTAGTGGCAGTGGCGGTTGATGGTAGTGGCAGTGGTGGTTGATGGTAATGGCAGTGGTGGTTGATGGTAATGGCAGTAGTGGTTGATGGTAGTGGCAGTGGTAGTTGATGGTAGTGGCAGTGGCGGTTGATGGTAGTGGCAGTGGTGGTTGATGGTAGTGACAGTGGCTGTTGATGGTAGTGGCAGTTGTGGTTAATGGTAGTGGCAGTGGTGGTTGATGGTAGTGGCAGTGGTGGTTGATGGTAGTGACAGTGGTGGTTGATGGTAGTGGCAGTGGTGGTTGATGGTAGTGGCAGTGGTGGTTGATGGTAGTGGCAGTGGTGGTTGATGGTAGTGGCAGTGGTGGTTGATGGTAGTGGCAGTGGTGGTTGATGGTAGTGACAGTGGTGGTTGATGGTAGTGGCAGTGGTGGTTGATGGTAGTGACAGTGGCGGTTGATGGTAGTGGCAATGGTGGTTGATGGTAGTGGCAGTGGTGGTTGATGGTAGTGACAGTGGTGGTTGATGGTAGTGGCAATGGCAGTTGATGGTAGTGACAGTGGTGGTTGATGACAGTGGTGGTGGTGGTTGGTGATAGTGGTAGTGGTGGCTGGTGATAGTGGTAGTGGTGGTTGATGATAGTGGTAGTGGTGGCTGATGATAGTGGTAGTGGTGATTGATGATAGTGGTAGTGGCGGTTGATGATAGTGGTAGTGGCGGTTGATGATAGTGGCAGTGGTGGCTGATGATAGTGGTGGTGGTTGACGATAGTGGTAGTAGTGGTTGATGATAGTGGTAGTCGTGGTTGATGATAGTGGTGGTGGTTGACGATAGTGGTAGTAGTGGCTGATGATAGTGGTAGTCGTGGTTGATGATAGTTGTGGTGGTGGTGGTTGATGATAGTCGTAGTAGTGGTTGATGATAGTGGTAGTGATAGTGGTAGTGGTGGTTGATGATAGTGGTAGTAGTGGTTGATGATAGTGGTAGTGGTGGTTGATGATGGTGGTAGTAGTGCTTGATGATAATGGTAGTGGTGGTTGATGATAGTCGTAGTGGTGGTTGATGATAGTGGTAGTAGAAGTGATGACAGTGGTAGTGGTGGTTGATGCTAATGGTAGTGTTGGTTGATGATAGTCGTAGTGGTGGTTGATGATAGTGGTAGTGATAGTGGTAGTGGTGGTTGATGATAGTGGTAGTAGTGGTTGATGATAGTGGTAGTGGTGGTTGATGATAATGGTAGTGGTGGTTGATGATAATGGTAGTGGTGGTTGATGATAGTCGTAGTGGTGGCTGATGATAGTGGTAGTAGTAGTGATGATAGTGGTAGTGGTGGTTGATGATAATGGTAGTGGTGGTTGATGATAGTCGTAGTGGTGGTTGATGATAGTGGTAGTAGTAGTGATGACAGTGGTAGTGGTGGTTGATGATAATGGTAGTGGTGGTTGATGATAGTCGTGGTGGTGGTTGATGATAGTGGTAGTAGTAGTGATGATAGT